>NC_052511.1:7108411-7296809 GCF_014356525.2 Nilaparvata lugens | reverse complement strand
AATTGTAAAAAACCACAGATTTATTGATACTTAGAAAGACCGGTTTCGGTTATCACACCATTGTCAATCTCTGATAAATGAGTTTATCAGAGATTGACAATGTTGTAATAACCGAGACCGGTCTTTCTTAGTACCAAAAAATCTGTGGTTTTTGACAATTTCTTAGTCTTTTTCATTCAATATGAATAATTACCACAATATCAACTTCGCAACTACACGAAAATACAATACTTTCCTTCATTCTTTGTCTGTTTATTGTTCTCTTATTTATTCGTGTCCATCTTCTTCTCTGGTCATCAGTTTCAGCTTATTCTTGAATCAATATTAATTCCTTCATTATCCAAATTCATTCACTCATTTCTTCTTCTTCTCTACATTCCAACTTGATCTTTTAATCATCTTAAGATAATTTTCCTCGTCGTTTCTCTCGCTTTAACTGTAGCTACTCACACTTTCTTTTATTGTGGACATATTCCATTGAAGTACAATATTCCAGATTTGCTCTGAACTATCTACGATCTACAAACTAAGATTTCCTTATTCTTGAAAGTGGAATGAGACCTGGAAGTCCTGTACGTTGATTGCAGATATCTTCGCATCGAATCTCGAACTCCATAATTCTCCTGAAAGAGAGACCGTCAAATCGGAATCAATGAGCTTTAACTGCAATCAGTAGTACTGTATCAGTCCACAATCATGTGAAGAGCAAGATAAAAGAAAAGACTTCGTAAGTAGGGGAATGCTTGGAGGTTTCTATTAAGAGAGAGAGAGAAAAAAATTGAGATGAAAGAGTAGATTGAGAAGAATTGAGAAGAATACAGAGAGTATGTCTATGAAGAGAGAGAGAGAGAGATTAAATTAGATTAGATTAGATTAGATTAGATTAGATTAGATTGGAGAGAGAGAGAGAGATTAGATCAGATTAGAGAGAGAGAGATTAGATTAGATTAGAGAGAGAGAGTGAGAGAGATGGAGGAAGAGAGAGCGAGTGATAGAGAGAGGAAAGAAAAGATCTTTTGATGAGAGGAATGCTGAGAGTGTATCTATGAAGAGAAAGAGAGAGTGAGAGTGGAATAGAGTGAGGGTGGGAGAATGTAACAGAGAGAGACAGTGTGATCGAGTGCAAGAGAAAGAGAGAGGAGAGGGTGATTATAAGGGAGAGAGAGCGAGTGATAGAGAGAGTAAAGAAAAGATCTTTTGAGGAGAGGAGTGCAGAGAGTGTATCTATGAAGAGAAAGAGAGAGTGAGAGAGAAATAGAGTGAGGGTGGGAGAATGTAAGAGAGAGAGGACAGGGTGATTGAGTGCAAGAAAAGAGAGAGAATATCGAAGAGCAAGAGAGAGAGTAAGATAGAGAGAGAATGAGAGGGTGATAGCTGGAAGAGTATTTATTATAAGCAGAGAAATGATGGGAATATCTCTATAAAGAGAGAGATAAAAGAAGAGACTTTATAAGTGGGGGAACACTGGGTGTGTTTCCATCTTGGAAAGGAGATCTGAAAGAAATCTGCAGTGGAAATGAATGCGTTGAGGGGAGTCAGAAAATTATAGGATGAAGTTGCTGCAAAATGTACGATACAAAGTAAATGGAGAGAGAGAAAGTAAATGGTAAGTGATGGTAGCGTGAATGAGCAAGAGAGATGGAGGAGTCGGCTCGTCTTTTGACGTCTCAAGTGGTGGAAGTGTATTGCGCACCGTGCAATATAGCAGAAGAAGGAAAAAGTAAAAGGGACTAGAAAAGGATGGATAGAGGGTGAAAAGAAGGGCGAGAGGAGGCGAGAATATGATGAAGGAAAAGGAGGAAAATTAAGATAATAATAAGAAGAGGAGATGATCATGATGAACAAGGTGAAGAGGGAATTAGAAGTTAAGAACTTAGCAAGATAAGGAAAACATGAAAGGTGATAGAAAAGTATAAATAGAAGGTGAAAAAAGGAAAGGAGAAGGCAAGAATATGATGGAGGAGAGGGAGGGGAGATTAAGATAATTAGGAGAGGATCATAATGAACGAGGTGGAGAGGAAATTAGAAGTTGAAAACATAGCAGAAGGAAATAGTAAAAGGGACTAGAAAAGGATAAGTAGACAGTGGAAAGAAGGGCAGGAGAAGGCAAGAATATGATGGAGGAGAAATTAAGGTAATTAGGAGAGGATCATGATGAACAAGGTGGAGAGGGGTTGAGAAATCAAAACATCATGAAAGAAAAAGAAAGAGACCAGAAAAGATAAGAGAGGATCATGAACAAGATAAAGAGGGGAATGAGGCTTGAAAAACATGATGAAGGAGAGACAGGAAAGGACAAAAAGAGGTTAGAGAGAGTGATAATGAACAAAGAGAAGAGACAAATGGGACAAGATTTAAATATATGTGGATTCCAAAATATACTAGAAAAGTATAAGGTATAGAGGACAGGTGAGGTCGATAACATGATGAAAAAGATGAAGATAAAAAAGCAAATAGATGACTAGAATCTAATTCTGCAAAGAAACCTTTCATTTCTAGACATTACCATAGAGAAACAATAGCATAAGTAGATATCCCATGGTATAGGGCGTTTATGTCGCAACTTTTACTGTTATCTCAAGCCGATTACTGTAGATTATTGTCGAATTTTACTGTTTTGTTGGGGTGAGAGTGTATGAACGGCACAATATGAGAGACTACCAGTGTCACACAGGTCCACGGGAAAGAATTATATGAACTATCGGCTTGAGATAACAGTAAAAGTTGCGACATAAACGCCCTATACCATGGGATATCTACTTATGCTATTGTTTCTCTATGACATTACATACATCAAGTTTATTGATGATTTCTGACGTGTTTCAAGGTCCAGGGATAGTAATTTCCATCATTTATTCATTTTTAATTCATTCATTTATTGTACAAAATACTACAATCATAATATAATTATGACATTGGCCGGAAAACCAGGCTGAGCCTGTACTATTTCTCTCCAAAAATTTCGATAAAAAGTTAATGATTTCCAAAGGTTGAGGTTATGTAATCACACACTGCTTCTTTACTTGATTTTTGGTCCAGGAATAATGATTTGAAGATTTTGAATTTTGAAGGTTGACATAATACTTCAAATAAATCACAGAATGTATCACAATGAATCTTATTATTTATCTAATATTCAATTATTACAAATTTTAATATATTATTAAAATAATATTAAATATTTGAATATAATATTCCCGATAGTGTTGATGTATATAATCCACTGCATATAATACTGTTCACGTATATGTTTATAATCATTGTTCAGTAGATTTCTATGATAGCTAATATTCAAGTCTCCTCGTCCAGCGCGTTTTTCAACTGCACTACGCTGAGCCTCCAACAATAGGGAGAAACGGACATGCTCTGCCACACCCCTCCAAATCCCCGAATATATTGCGCATTACAAGTATGCAGGATGACAGTTCAGCAAAAAATAAATATATTCGCAACGTATATTATTATTTATAGCGGGAGGGGACTTATCGTGCAAGCATCGGCGATAGTGACAATAGGACACAAACGCCGAGGCGATAGTGAATGCAAAATTTTATATTTAGCTTAGGAACTTTATTGTGAAAAGTTGTATTCGATTTATTTATTTCTGAATAGTTATTTGGAATTGGAGTGACTGAACGTTATTTATTGCAATTCCTTCCAGAACTTTTTAAGATGCGTAGATATTTTAACGTAAACGTTAATATTTTAGGCTATTAATTTGATACATTTTCGAGATTAAATTCTGCTCTCATCAATAAGAACTAGAATTATCAAAGTCGGGATTCAAGTTTCCTTAATTTTATACGAGGAAATACGTACATTTACTTTTAGAGCCGGTTTCCGAGCTCGGGATTTAGCTAAGTTCTAGACTTTAAACAGCTGGAGTCAGAAAATTGGCTTCCAGAACGGGGCTTAGTCGTAGTGATAGTCATAGTCACTTTTTAATAAAATTTCGAAAAACTAGAGAATTGGATACAAAATAAAATGAAGATAAAATGTTGTAAAGTTTCAGCTATTTTGTAATTTCCAATTACAGAAATGAGAGAATATAGATTGTCATAAAAACTGCCACTACGCCTCGTTTCGGAAAGCCAATTTTCTGTTTCAAAATTTCAGTCAATTTTCAAGTTTCAGCCAATTACAAGCCATTTTCAATATCAGCCAATTTTCAAGATTCTGCTTTTCTGTAATTTCCAATTACAGAAATGAAAGAATATAGATTGTCATAAAAACTGCTACTGCGCCCTGTTCCGGAAAGCCAATTTTCTGACTCCACCTGTTTAAAGTCTAGAACTCAGCTAAATTCCGAGCTCGGAAACCGGCTCTTAAGTAGTATTGTGAAAGTGATATTGTGGTTGTTATCCATACTGAATAAAAAGACTAGATATTGTCATACCACAGATCTATCGGAAATCGAGTTACCGGATTAGGCAAACTTGAACTGTATTGCAGAGCAGCTGTATCTACATTAACGACCGAGCACTCTTATTGGTAGATGCCGTGACCTTTCAAGATGAACGTCAGTTATTGGCCTAGACAAGCATTGGAACAGTAATTGGGGAGGGGCTCGTCTAGGCCAATTGCAGACGTTCACCATGATAGGTCACAGCATCTACCAATAGCGGTGCTGTAAAATACTGCTGATCTTCACTCTAGATTTAGTTTACCAGTGGTTGATAATGATGTAATAACCGAAGTCGATATCTCGTTACCCAATCAATTATTTGAGATGAGAAAACTGTATCATTGTAATCTATTCATTCATTTATAACAATTCAATTGAAACTACAGGCATTCTCCCAAAACTGCTTTGGATCTTAATTCATAATACACAGTCTAGAGGTTATGTGAATATAATAACTCAATTCACACAATGTGTGATTGATAATGGTGTAATAACCGAAGCTGGTATCTCGTATTCCTATTGATTGATTGATTCATACAATAAGTACATCATCAAAATGCTAGGGAGAGGAAAAATAAGGTAACCTTGTGCTATTCCTTTCCCAAATTTAGATAAGGTTACACATAGTCCGAAATAAACTGTCTTGTAGTCACTACATTGTTCAATACACAAAATTTTCAGTCCTCAATTATTTTCTTGTCTTTGTTAATTTTACAAAATGTTTAGTCCTTAATTATTTTCACAAAGTAGATTTTAAAAAAAGTAGATGCTTCAAAACCAAACATGGAAGAAATATTTAACATTATTATCACTAAAATAGGAAATATTCACATATTAAAGAAAACATTTAGAAGGACCATAAATCTGTGTTTAGAAAACATAATATATATAGTCGTTCTACTCAGGTAGGTATGGATAATAAATGGCAGATGGGATGCGAGAAACGGCTGGAGCTGTAAAATAAACTCATTTATATATAGGTATGAATAGCTATCACAATATCACCTCCATAACTATTAAGAAAACTATTAATTGAAGTATTAAACTATTAAACTATTAACTATCAACCTTTTGCTTTTGATCCAAATTCATTTTTAAAATTCTTTACCAAACCTTCAAATTTTATATTCATCTATCAAATTCACCAGCAAATATATCAGTATCCACTCGCTCATTTCTCCAGCAAAAGGTTTCGAACTAAAAGGATTCATCAGGGAGTACGAAAGCACCATTCAATAAAACTGTACACCGCGCCGACTGTTAGCTTAGACTATTAAACTATAAATAAACTATTAACTATTAACCTTTTGCTTCTGATCCAAATTCATTTTTAAAATTCTTTACCAAACCTTCAAATTTTATATTCATCTATCAAATTCACCAGCAAATATATCAGTATCCTCTCGCTCATTTCCCCAGCAAAAGGTTTCAAACTAGAAGGATTCATCAGGGAGTACGAAAGCACCATTCAATAAAACTGTACACCGCGCCGACTGTTAGCTTAGTGTGGCTAATTTTTCGAGTACACAGAACCAAGTTGCGCGTTAACTGTCCCCTCAATAACTTTGTTGACATCCACGTTTTACTGATGCTGATGGAACTAGAGTTCTGATGATTCTGTACCTGATGCTGCTGATGTTCTGCAAAGGCTCTGATGATGATGTTCTGATGTTTTTGATGCTGATATACTGATGGTTATGATGTTGATACTACTCATGTTCTGCTGAAGCTGATGTTCTGATGATTCTGATGCTGCTTCTCTTGCGTTGCCTGCTACCATCACAAATCGTATTTACAAACTTCAGATTGCAGAGCAAATCTTTGCACCCTTCCATATGCAATCAGCGCTATTTGCGTTTGCATTCAAAAGTGGAGTTGCAGGTGCCTATTCTGCTGAGTCAGAAATGGATTTCAGGCAGAGCAGATATTAATATTTCATCCAATGTTTATTCATTTATCACATTCCACAATCACAATATAAATGATTGATTGAGTACTTTATTTATGTAGATTACAATATATACTGGCTTATACACTTATATACAGTAGCTTACAATACAGCAAAATTATAGATGAATTTACAAAATATAAACTAAGAAAATAATTATTGAGCTGTATATCATATGAAAAAAAACAATTTGTAATAACTATAGATAAAATAGATAATATTGTTATGCATCCACATGAATTGGTGGAGCTTTGGACATATCAATGTTCATTCTTCGAAAAGAATATTCGAAGTATCCTTCCCACTAACTCTCTACCAAAATGATCCCACTAACTCACTACCATGATTGGGAGAGAATCTACAGGATAAACTCAAAACTCTTTCTCTCCCCAATTTTGATGAAAATAGTCTGTGGTTATGAAAATACTTATATAAATATATGCTACTGAAGATATTAAAGTTACTATACTCATGGAATCGAAAAACATAGGTTTAGTGGTCGAATTCACTTTTATCAATCTAATACTATAATGGCCATTTGCACAGTCGAAGCTTAAACTGAATTTAATCAGCTGTTGGCTTAAACTCAAAATTAAACACATTATAACCAACGATACTTGGTACGGATTTAATCCAATTTAAAATGGAATTTAGTTTAAAGTGTCACTGTGCAGACGGCCCTAAGTAGACTGCAGTTTAGTGCACTTATCACAATTTCTCTCACACAACACAACACACTCAAGTAAAATTACTTACTACAGACTAGTATTAACTATTAATTTAATTCAATTTAATTAATTAATTAATTAATTAACCATTTATATAAAAGCGAAATGGCACTCACTCACTGACTGACTGACTCACTCACTCACTCAGTCACTCACTCACTCGAAGAACTAAAAATCTACCGGACCAAAAACGTTCAAATTTGGTAGGTATGTTCAGTTAGCCCTTTAGAGGCGCACTAAGAAATCTTTTGGCGATATTTTAACTCTAAGGGTGGTTTTTAAGGGTTTAAAGTTAGTCTTTTAGCATGTATATTCTTCTTATTCCAATATCTTGAAATATTATAATTGAAATGTCCATACCATATGTTAATATAGAACTATAATCTAGAGAGAGTACCTCTTCGAAACAGGTGTTCTGGTAACTAGATTAAAATTTTTGTCAGGTTGGCATTAAGTTGAGTTGACTTTGTTAGGTTGGCTCCAAGTTGAAGATTGAAATGCATTTATCCAGGACCTCTTAAATACCAATTTATCCAATTAGCCAAAATTAGCGTTTCTCAGCTTTTCTGCGTTCCCTCACCTTTTCCAATAATTGATGGAAATATATTTAAAAAAAATCAGTAGACTACACAGGTTTAGCTGAGATGGAAGAATTTTGTTTGCCAAAGATACGCCAATAAAGTAACAGGTGTTTTTCGAGATCAAATTCACATAATACGTTCAAATTCGGTACATAGGCCTACATGCAGGCGAGCGAAGCGAGCCCGCTGATCTAATTTTTGGACAATCCAGTCGGGGGTCCAGAATTCGGTACAGAGGTTCCGCTTAGGCCTACATGCAGGCGAGCGAAGCGAGCCCTCTGATCTAATTTTTGGACGATCTAGTCGGGGGTCAGGGGGCGGAGCCCCCTGGCTAGACGGATATGGCGAGCGAAGCGAGCCTGACGGCTAGTCAATAATAAACTAGCTTATTGTGAATTCATTTCTTATTTGAATGAGAAATTAATATTTTCAATGAAGTTTCTATTAAGTTTAAAAAGCATGTGTTAACGTGTCCAACGTGTTAAAAAGTGAGTTGGCGTCAGGTCTGGCTCTATATTTCTAACAACAAGGGTGTTGCCATCATGCCACCGGTATTTACCGTACAGTGATTTTGCGGAGTGTTGAAATCTTTCAAGCGTGCCACAAATACTGCTGTCACACTCTCTCTCTCTCTTCCAATCTCTTTCACATACTCACTCACTCACTCACTCACTCTCTCACACTCTTCCGTACACCATCTCTCTTTCACAAACTCTTCATCTCTCCCGGTATTTATCGTTCTCGTACATCCCCACTCTATTTCTCCCATTTTCTCTCTTTCTCTAGTTTACTCTCTGGCTCACTCTCTCTCTATGTTCTCTGTCTTCCTCCCCCACTAAATGCATGACTAGTGAGGCGTATCAATTGCCGACCAACGTCCAGTGTGCAACGTGCGAACTAGTGCAATATGTCCACTTCAACCCCACGAGGGCGCATTCAAATAATTTGCAATATTTTGGGGTGGAAGTTGCCGAGGTGTGGTGTAAGCCGAAATATTCGAGAGGTGTATTAGATCTGATATTGAGTACAGAGTAGACTATCTCTCAAAAAATTTCATCCTAAAATATCCGAAATATAAGACATCCTTAAATATCTGAAATATAAGACATCCTAAAATAACCAAAATATAAGACATCCTAACATACCCGAAATATAAGACATCCTAAAATATCAAAAATATAAGACATCCTAAAATACCCGAAATATAAGACATCTTAAAATATCCGAAATATAAGACCTGATTCTGATACGATAGTGTATTTGAGAGTACGTCCTAATAGTGGGGCAAAACTGATATTGAATGAAAAAGACTAAGAAATTGTCAAAAAACCTGAGTTTATCAGAGATTGACAATGGTGTAATAACCGAAACCGGTCTTTCTAATTATCGATAAATCAGTGGTTTTTTTGACAATTTCTTAGTCTTTTTCATTCAATATGAATAATTACCACAATATTAACTTCTCAACTACACAAAAAGCAAAACTGATATGTAAATTTGAAATTTCAGTGGATACGTTCCCTTTTGGATTCAAAATTGTGTATTGTGAATAAGGTAATCATGTTCACATCACCTTTGAACTTTGTATTATAAATTGAGCTTTAAAGCAGTTGAAATTGAAATTTATTTTTTCTGTAAAAAGAAAATTTTACAGTTTTGAAGCTCCAACCAAGTTTGAACTTTCATCTTGAAGGTCAAGTCAGGTTGAACAAGATCTGAACAAAATCGTTCCATGAATTTCAATACACATAGATAATGGTTTAATAACGAGTATTATTTTTTATTATTAGTACAAAATTCAAACTCAAATTCAAATTCAAATTTATTCACTCGAAATTCATACAATATATTAACAAAAGTATAACACGACAAGTTACAAGTGAACAAAATACTACTCACAAAAAGTACAGTATGTTACTGGACTTTGTCCGCGAATAGGAGTCAGATACAAAGTGTTATAAGTAAGATTATTGAACAGATACCTTTTTTTATGTTAATAAAAACAATATATACATCTTGTAAGTACCCTTTATTTTTTTCAAAAATCTTGTTTTTATTCAATTAATGGGTACTACAAGATTTATATATTGTTTTTATTGATTTTTCAAAAGGTTACCCATATAAGTGAAGTGTTCTTTGTTTATGTCTATTCATGGAACTTGATCAACTCTAATAAACCGTCCACTTCTCAATTCAAAATCATTATCTACAGAATTAAAAATTCATTGGCTTCCCAGATAGTAAAATAAACGGAAATTATCAACACTTCACACCTTTTTGGTTTGACACATCTCTCGCAGTAATCAACCTGCTCTACGTAACACAGAAATAAATTCAGAATTGAGACGTTAGGAATTGGCATACACGATCTTTTTTAGTGCTATGTAAATAAAAGCAGACGCGTCAAACGCGAAATCGCAAGGCGTGAAATGCTTTACTGTGAAAGGATTTTGGGGTGTTGGTTGGTGGGGCGGAGGGGTGGTGAATAAAATGAGGGGTAGAGGTGGGAGAAATGCACACTCATCCGCACACCTCCCCAATACACGTGGGCTGCCACAAAAAGGCTAGTGATGCAATTTCATTCACACATCACTCGATCGTATTTCGCTCATTTTTTACGTTCGCTTCACCTGTATTTCGGTTGGAAATCTATGTTAAAGCTGGAATTTTAAGCCCCAGGTTCAACTTTTTTCATCCACCAAAATTCCTCATGTTATTTAAGTTATTTCTTATTGTTTTACCAATTGTTGTCTTTCTCAATCCAAATGAATGAAATTTCTACTCATTCAAGGTAGACATAATATCCTTCCTCTATAATCCTGGATTTCATTGCACTTCATTGATACGATATCCAACTGCTTGACTTGGGCGGCATCCGACACACTACATTTAGCAAGATGAAGATCATATCAAATGAGTTTACAATTCAACCAAGTAGTATTATGAGTTATTAAATTTTATCGCCTTTTCAATCCATCTACATTTTTCATTCATTTCAACTATAAAATACTATACTGACATACTTTTTCTACTACCTGTACGTTTACACGGAGAGTCTTACAAAAATGCATAGTAGGGTAGTGAAATAGTAATGTTGATGAGATATATTTTTTTAAATATCGATTTCTGAAAATTCTTCTCGTGAAAATGGAATCGTATTTTGATTCGATCTATTGCAATGAGAGTACTGCACTTTTCTTCTTTAAGCAACAACTTTTCTTGCAAGTGGGAAATTGGAAAATATTTTCCGATCTTTCAACCTTGACGTTCGTCTTCCTTGAACCACCCGTTGCATTGAACTTTTCGCCTGGAACAATAAATGTCAAGAGAATTTATATTGAACTTCCTCTTGTTCTTAAAGCACTCGTTGCATTGCCTAACAACTAACAATATAACAAGGGAATATTATCATAGAGAAACAATAGCGTAAGTAGATATCCCATGGTATAGGGAATTTATGTCGCAACTTTTACTGTTATCTCAAGCCGATTACTGTTGATTATTGTCAATTTTTACTGTTTTGTTGGGGTGAGAGTGTATGAACGGCACAATATGAGAGACTATACCAGTGTCATACAGCTGCATGGGAAAGAACTACATGAACTATCGGCTTGGGATAACAGTAAAAAGTTGCGATATAAACGCCCTATACCATGGGATATCTACTTATGCTATCGTTTCCCTATGATATTATCTACCTGACTACCAAAAAAATCAAAACCTGTTAATTTTTAACTGTAATTAAATGCAGAAGAACGAATCAAAGAAGCCTTCTTCTCTAAACAGTCCTCTCTGATTGGTTCTCGTGGAATTTAACCATGACTAGAATTCAACAGGCTTTCGTGCAACCGGGCTAAACTCTTCAAACACGAATCATCTACCAATGATTGATCCCGCACTTGATAATCATTGACATTGAATGTAACTGGATTCAAAGCGGTCTAGAACAACGAAAAGGAAGTGAACGCTTGTTGAAGACGATAGGGAGAAACCACAAGATTGGTGGGTGGGAGTGAGAGAGACTGAGTGAGGGAGCAAGTGCAGAATAGCTTCCTTCCTAGACGGGAAATTGCAATTCGCTGCCGTTTGATTTGTTACAAGAAGAGCTATAGAATCGGCTCGTGGCTACGAGGAATGTGTGTCTTCCTTGTTTTGGACAAGTGCAGCATGATGATGAAGAAGAAGAAGAAGAAGAAGAAGAAGAAGAAGAAGAAGAAGAAGAAGAAGAGGAAGAAGATACTTATTCATTTATTTATCATTTACAATCAACTTAAGGACAAAGAAACAGACTACAGTCCAAAACTTCTTTACACCCCAATTTCATAAAATAAATTGTCGAAATAAAGGTTATGTGCGACTTTTCAATTATTCTTCACTAACTTCTTCCAAATAGAAACAAAACACAAACACTTGAAACAATTAATTAAGGTGAGATAGACGTGTTTTCCACACCATAATAAGAATAGATACAGAATACACCAGTTATGAGAATTCTACCAGAGATGAGAATAGAATGACAGAACAAATTTGATAAAACTACAAGTACCACACGGACTTCAACAGCTATATGCTTTTTCAAGCATGTTTGGAGAGATACAGATTTTTCCCACACCAGATATCCGGCACGTGGCAAGAGCATTCACAATGTTTGCCAGAAATCTCCTCGCTTCTCGAAGGAGAAATCTGCATCTAAATCCGTAGGACATCGCACACTTCTCCAGTGCACTAAAGCCGAAAAGTGAAAGTGTTCGAAACGGCGAAAAGGCACATCGTTCACGGCGCGTTGAGCTCAACAGCTATTTACCTCACTTTTGCTTCTCAACAAACCTCAGCCAAAACACTTTCTAAATTTCCCAGGTGAGCTCTCCGGGCACTGGAATCTCACCTCCTGGAATTTCCCGGAGTTTTTCCAGTCGCTTTTTATTTGGAGTCTCGCAATGGAGTAGACAGCAAATCCTGTGTTTATAAGTGGAAAAACATCTCACGAGGGTAATCCACATGTCGGCGTGATCTAGATATGGGGAAGAGTGATCGTGCTGTTGATCTGGTAAGAGATCTACACAAGTGTGGGGCTTTCAAGGGGAAACATACTATTCAGCTTCCACTTTATCAAATATAACGTATCCAATACTTAATTATTAATAATGAGAAATGAGTATTAGATTGAAGAATAGGTATTGAGATGACATGATTCATTCAGGAAGAGGCATTGTGCTATTGATCTGGTAAGAGATCTACAAAAGTGTGGGGCTTTCAAGGGGGAACATACTATCCAGCTTCCACTTTATCAAATATAACGTATCCAATACTTAATTATAATTAATGATAAATGAGTATTAGATTGAAGAATAGGTATTGAGATGACTTGATTCATTCAGGAAGAGGCATTGTGCTATTGATCTGGTAAGAGATCTACACAAGTATGGGGCTTTCAAGGGGAAACATACTATTCAGCTTCCACTTTATCAAATATACGTATCCAATACTTAATTATTAATAATGAGAAATGAGTATTAGATTGAAGAATAGGTATTGAGATGACATGATTCATTCAGGAAGAGGCATTGTGCTATTGATCTGGTAGAGATCTACAAAAGTGTGGGGCTTTCAAGGGGGAACATACTATCCAGCTTCCACTTTATCAAATATAACGTATCCAATACTTAATTATAATTAATGATAAATGAGTATTAGATTGAAGAATAGGTATTGAGATGACTTGATTCATTCAGGAAGAGGCATTGTGCTATTGATCTGGTAAGAGATCTACACAAGTATGGGGCTTTCAAGGGGAAACATACTATTCAGCTTCCACTTTATCAAATATAACGTATCCAATACTTAATTATTATTAATGAGGAATGAGTATTAGATTGAAGAATAGGTATTGAGATGACTTGATTCATTCAGGAAGAGGCATTGTGATGACTTTTTCTTCTTCTAGTGCGTCTCCTATCGGAGGTTCGCTATCAGCACAGCAATCCGGATCTTATTCACTGCCGCTCGAAACAAGTCTTTGCTGCTGCAGTCAAACCAATCCCTCAAATTTTCAAGCCAGGAAACACGTCGCCTTCCAACACTCCTTTTTCCGCTGATTTTCCCTTGAACTATAGTCTGCAGAGTTATATATTTGTGGATTCTCATTAGATGTCCAAGATACAGGAGTTTTCTCTTTTTTACTTGTCCTCTGAATGATCAGAGGACATTTATTCAGAGAAAACTCCTGTATTTTGAACATCTAATGAGAAGCCACAAATATATAACTCTGCAGACTATAGTTCAAGGTGTAAACAATTTCACATTGACTTTCACAGAGGACTTTTTACGATATATTATTCTACTGATCTTGAAGATAAGTGCTGAAAATTTAACTAAGAACGTCAAGACAGAAGCATCAATATTGTTAGCTGCGGTTGTTGTGTATTGAGACGGAGTCGTAAGGATATTTAGGGTTCACGCACATCAGTTAGTTGAGACAAGACAATACATGATCAGACACGTTCAGTCACAATATTTTACATAGTTGCTTATGACGACATGTTTAATTGCAATGACTAAGGCTAGGCATACTTTATGTAACTTTCCAAGTCCTTGAAGTTCTATCAAAATTGTTCTGAGATTCTATACTCATCTCCAGATTAACTGAATTCCTACTATCAAATCGATTCAAACCAAAATCAAATATCGCATTGATACAATAGTCTATAAATTGTGTCATCATAAAACCAATGTATAATTTACAATAATCAATTGGAAAATTATTTATTCATTCAATCATTCAGAATTACACAACTTCAGAAAAGTACCACAGGCTTATAAGCCCAAAACGGTTCCAATTCTAATTTATACAACAGTCCAAATGTAGTTAGGATATGTATCACTTCAAAATTCTTCAATTTACAATCCAAAACACATAATTCATGAAACACAAATCATTTTTAAATTAAAAAAAAGTATTCAATTGAAATGAATATACGGGCTCATTGGAAGTAGATAACTTTTCAACTCGTTTTTGAATTCCGCAAAACCCTCTTCTCTTTGATATTGATTGGTAGCTGGTTGAAGAATCTAGCTCCCATGTAGGATTAACGTTTTATGAAAAATAGTCTTCTGTGTTGCTGATGTGTATAATTTCTTTATTTGATTTTGTATGATACCATGAAGTTGGGAAATACTTTTTCGATTATCTCTGGTGAAACTGATGGTTAAATAATTCTTCAGTTATCGATTTCAGTGTTAGAAAACATTTCTTGGTGTATAGTCTGAAAATGGTCAAAATTTTGAGGCTATCAAATTGTTCTCCCATGGTATGGTCCATACATATTATATCGTTATCTATTCTAAGCCTTTGTTATCCACTTGAATTGATAATTAATTTTTTATTTTTGTTTCAGCTGCTGCCACAGCTTCCAGATTGTACGTGGAAGCTATCACAAAGCTGGCCAGGCAGAGTCAACAAGGAACATGGGGTGGATCTTCTGATATAGGTCAGTCACTACTATCAATTAATTAATCAAAAAATTAATGATTATAAACTGTTGTCCGTAGTATGCTACACAATTTCAACTTCCAATTTTTATAGTTGTAATGAAGCTTTTTTCTTCAATGAAGTTTTTAAGTTGAATGAAATTTCCAATTTCTAGAAGATGAATAAATACTATAGTTCTCAACAACAGAATAGTGGAACAGGAACAGGTATCACATTTCAAATATTTGGGATGTGATATTACATACGAGGAAGACCACGACTTGAATACAAAAATTAACAGATTCCAGTACATATGCGGAACTTTTAACAGAACTCTCAAAAATAAAGCCCGGGTTCAAACCCTCTAAAAACCAAAAGTTTTTTAACCAGATCACTCCCGTATTATCGGATGAGCACGTTAAACTGTCGGTCCCGGCTGAAGTATGACAGTCGTAATGCCCATTGACGGCTTAAATTATATATTCAGGCGGTGGGACCTTCCCGCAGGGGACTCCCCACCAACAAAAGCCATACGAATTTACTTTTTTTTTAAAGCCCGAAAAGAGACGAAACTTAAATTTTATAAAGTAATGGCCGTCCCTACACTTTTGTATGGCTCTGAAACCTGGGTACCAAAGAGAAGGGAGTGGAGCTGGTTACAGGCGTCCGAAATTAGATTTTTAAGATTTAAGGTTCGTCTCTCTTCCCGAAAAGAGATGAAACTCAAATTTTATAAAGTAATGGCCGTCCCTACACTTTTTTATGGCTCTGAAACTTGGGTACCAAAGAGAAGGGAGTGGAGCTGGTTACAGGCGGCCGAAATGAGATTTTCAAGGTCAGTGAAGGGATGCACCAGAGAGGACAGGCTTTATAATATTGATATCCGTAGAGAGCTCAATGTAATCTCCATACCTCAACAAGTTGACGAGAATCGACAACAGTGGAGAGAACACGTTGAGAGAATGGAAAACGGAAGAATCCCGAAAGCTGTCATTGCTTACAAGCCAGAAGGGAGGAGAAGTATTGGCGAACCAAGAAAAAGGCGGGAGAATGTTTGAAGGCGGAACAGGTATTAAATACCTACCCCTGTAACAAGACGACGACGACAACGATGAATAAATACTAAACAAATTGTGAGTTATTTTGAATGGAGCTTCCTGCTTGAATGTTAAAATTATCCTTCTCAAATCAGTTAATTCGATATCTGAAAGTGAAAAAGATCTCATGTTTGGAATGATTCAATATCACGGGAAGATATTTCATAAAAATGTCCATAAATATCATGAATTCATTAATTATCACAAATGATAATGAAATGTGATTGAAAACAGATAACTATCTAGGGAATGAATCTCAAAATTTGGGGTTTGGAAGTCTTCCAAGAGGAAATTAAGACAGACCAACATTAATCCTTACCAATTGCAAAAACTATTCAAAGATTCAAATTCTCATTGAATGAAAAAGACTAAGGAATTGTCAAAAAGCCACAGATTAATTGATACTTAGAAAGACCAGATCGACAATGGTGTAATAACCGAAACCGGTCTTTCTAAGTATCAATAAATCTGTGGTTTTTGACAATTTCTTAGTCTTTTTCATTCAATATGAATAATTAACACAATATTAACTTCTCAACTACACAAAAAGGGAAAAATTTAAACTCTCATTCGATCGGCTCACAAGCTGTCGTCACCCTTGTCACAAAAACGATCACAACAATGAGAAAATTATCTTTCAAGATATTTTTCCTATATGTTTCTCTATGGAGAATTATGTTCATTCATTTATTCAACTTCAAACGATGCAGCACCAATTGTGAAAGAAAGATAACAGGAAGACAGATAGAAGCCAAAAAGTATTTTCAAATATGTTTATGTTTATGGAAGATATTTTTCCAATGCTTCTCTGTAGGAAATTATGTTAATTTATTTATCCAAATTCCAACGATACAGCACCAACTCTGAAAGAAAATAACAGGAAGACAGATAGAAGCCAAAAATTATTATCAAATATGTTTATGTTTCTTCGCGGTTTCCTAGAGTTTCGACGACACTCATCTTGAAGAGAAACATGAACTCTGTACAGAGAGAACTACTCATCTTGAAGTCTCCACAACTTATCAAGAAGGATGATACTGCATGTGGAGAGGATGCTCATTATAGAAATTGGTGAGAAAATTGTAGGTTATGGTCGAAAAGGGTTTAGGAAGTAGACAACCGTTCAACAGCATGGTGCAATCTATCCTAGAAAGGCATCGTCTACTGATTAATGCTACTATAACCGGGATATACTGTCTCTTAAGAAGAATATATAAATTCATGACATGCCTCGCTACTGAAAGTGTGGTGTAAGGCTGTCTTGAACTTTATCCCTCTTCTATCTTTGTCTATCCTTCTTCAACCCCGTGCTTCTCTATCTCTGTCTATCCTTCTTCTAGCCCTTGCTTCTCTAGCTCTGTCTATCCTTCTTCACCCCATGCTTCTCTATCTTTTTCTATCTTCAACCCCTTGCTTCACAGCGTTAATGCTGTATATTTCCTCTCCAAATTGGTTTGGCTGCGTGATTTGTAAGGGAAGATGCAATCTTCTCTACTCTCCCTTGTTGCTGCGTCCTTGTCACCTCAGTAGGAGAGAAGAGGATGGAATGAGGGAGAGGACTGGGAGAGAGAGAAAGAAAAAACAAGATGGCGCTTATGAAGATAAATAGCCGACGCGAGGAGAAACTGAGGGAGTCGACTGACTTGTGTGTGAGGAACTCTCAACTTGACAAAATCAAAAGGCATTTCTTTTTCTTGCTAGAGGAGAATGATAAGATTTGTGAAAAAAATGAGAGACAGAGTGAAAGGTGTGTAAGGTAGAGGAGGAAGAGAGGGAGGGGAAGGAGAAGAAGGAAAAGAAGCGAGTGAGGATGAGCAGAAGAAGTAGAATAGGGAAGAGTAGATTATGGAGATGATGAAGAAGAAGAAGAAGAAGAAGACGAAGAAGAAGAAGAAGAAGAAGAAAAGAAGAAGAGAAGAAGAGAAGAAGAAGAAGAAGAAGAAGAGAAGAAGAAGAAGAAAAGAAGAAGAAAAGAAGAAGAAGAAGAAGAGAAGAAGAAGAAGAAGAAGAAGAAGAAGAAGAAGAAGAAGAAGAAGAAGAAGAAGAGAAGAAGAAGAAGAAAAGAAGAAGAGAAGAAGAAGAAGAAGAAGAGAAGAAGAAGAAGAAGAAGAAGAAGAAGAAGAAGAAGAAGAAGAAGAAGAAGAAGAAGAAGAAGAAGAAGAAGAAGAAGAAGAAGAAGAAGAAGAAGACGAAGAAGAAGAAGAAGAGAAGAAGAAGAAGAAGAAGAAGAAGAAGAAGAAGAAGAAGAAGAAGAAGGAAGAAGAAGAAGAAGAAGAAGAAGAAGAAGAAGAAGAAGATGGAGGAAAAGAAGAAGAAAAATAATAAGAGGAAGGTGATGAAGAAGGATTAATAAAGGAGGAGTAGGAAGAGAAAAATGGAAAAGGAATCTTTAGTTGCTAAATAAACAGGCATCCGTCACTCTATGCCTGTGTTGTTCCCCTTCCCTCCCCAACCCCTTGTGAGATATTTTACATGGAAACGCTTTAGAGATATGAGTTTTTTTAAACACCCTATCTTCAGTGAATCTCCTGTGTATTGCCTCTTTAAACAGTCGCCGAATTATTCATTCATTCCATAACATGTCTGATGTTACCAACGTAACGGTTTTTGAAATTCACTGTGCAGTATTTTTGGATTATTTGAGAAGTGAATTAATATTCGAAATCCTGAATCCTTATGTGGTAGGATAAGTAGATATATGATACTTTATTACATTTATGATAACTCCTTCACGATATCAATAACACTTTATCACCTTGATCAAATTTCTAACACAGTGAGGATATACATCAACAAACACTAGCACAATATATGATCATTGTAGTAGACAGTCATGTGTTAATAAACGTCTCAAAATTATTTCCCATTTTCGAAATAATTTGTCATTATTTTGTATTTCTGCTCATTCTCTATCCCATTATTGCCGGTCTTCAATGGCGGCGTAGATTCAAATTCTGCCAATGGAAAGTGGCAAGTACTGGGATATGCTCGGATCGCAATATATCAAGCCCCGCCTTCTTTCTTCTGATTGGCCGACAGTTGATTGAGGCTCAGTTCTGAAATCTGTCAGTAGATGCCAGCAGTAACTGGGTCGATGAACAACTTGAACATTCAACTCAAAGTTCTAAATTGCACGAATTCAAGCCTTCTTCCTCCTGATTGATAAACAATAAATTGATCAGAACGTAGTGTTTCAATATTCTTCAATTAGATAACAATTTTGTAAGTGGGTGATATAGAACTTTTTGAAACTTTCAGACAGAATTTCAAACTCATTACAGAAAAACAAGTTGGAGTCATAAAAACGTTGAGAAAACTCAATAAGTATATTCTGAATAATTTTGAATAAAAGAAAACGATGGATAACTTTATAGTCTCATTCTTCTACCTGATTCACTGCACTCTTCAAGTGTGTAATATCAATTCATTTATTCCAATAATTTATTGTTTTATTTACTTACATTAACTCATTCATAAACAAGACATAAAATTAAGCTCAGTTAAAAGCTACAGGCATTCACCCAAAATTCTATCTTATAATATTTAGATAATAGACAGTCTATATAAAAAAGTCAATTAAAATCTTTTAGGGCCGGTTTCCGAGCTCGGGATTTAGCTAAATCCTAGACTTTAAACAGCTGGAGTCAGAAAATTGGTTTTCCAAAACGGGGCGTAGTCGCAGTTTTTATAACAGTAGTCGCAGTTTTTATTTTTTCATTTCTATAATTGGAAACGTTTTTCCTTGACGAAATTAGACATTCCCAAATAATCCAAAATAGCTGAAACTTTACACTATTTTCTCTTTATTTTATTTTGTGCTCAATTTTCCAGTTTTTCGAAATTTAATTCAAACATGACAATGACTGCGACTACGCCCCGTTTTGGAAAACCAATTTTCTGACTCCAGCTGTATAAGTCTAGGACTTAGCTAATTCTCGAGCTCGGAAACCGGCCCTAAATATTCATCTAGTTCATGGTTTAAACTCTGAACTAAGTGGACTCGAAATCAGGTACCACAACTTCGCTCTCACTTACTTTTGTCCCCTCCAACCAATCGGATGGCATTGACAGTCTGAACCCTAAAATCAATATATTTTACTTCATAGATGAACAATGACCTTCAACCTTCCGCTCGGAGGTTCTGAATAGAATGTCATCATCAGGATTAACCTCTTCCATTCAGCAGAGATGATATTGCACCCTCTCACAACTCAGAAACAAAACAGTGAAGTTAGGTTAGGTTAGCAGCTAAGCATTCAAGAAGCTCTCCCCAATCTCTGGTCACAGAGACAATACCGAGTGGAAATCCGTAAACATTTGAGAAGCATTCATCAATATAGTCATGGACTGTGATAATACGGTAGGGCTTCCGTAGTTAGATTCAGGTTAAACGGTCAGCAACGTAAGAGGAAGAGGAAGAGGTTGAAGAAGACAAAGAGGAAGAAGACGAAGGAGAAGAAAAAAAGAAGAAGAACAGCAACAACAACAATGAGAATGAAGAAAATGTTCGAGCAGAAAATAGCTATACATACCTATAGATGTTTATTCTATGGTTCAAGGGTTTCCCACTGGGTTATTTTGGAGACTACGATTGGAAAGGGATGAATGTGGTTGCTTGGCAGGATGATATTAGGTTTAATCTGGGATGAGGATTTAATAGTCGGCGTGTGTGGTCTGTCCAGAGGGTTTGACAGAGAGGAGGTACAAATTTTGTGTCAAGAAGTGACCGGCTGAAAACCCTGGACTCTGTGCACCCTCCAAGATGGATTCATCCCCTCGATGTCTGTCGTCACAGGACACAGCAAACCACCTCGCTTCCTTCTCAATTACACAGCGTTGCTTTTCCTGTTATAAGAGCAAATCCTGACCATGATACTTCTTCTTCTTCTTCCTCTTCTTCTTCTCCTCCTCCTACTCCTCCTCCTTCTTCTTCTTCTTCTTCTTCTTCTTCTTCTTCTCTTCTTCTTCTTCTTCTTCTCCTACTCCTCCTTTTCCTTTACCCTCTTGGTCATCCCCTTCTTGTTCTTCTTGTCTTGTTCAATTCTGTTGTTGTCCTTCTTCTTCTTCTTCTCCCACTCCTCCTCCTCTTCCTTCTCCTATTCTTCCTTCTTCCTCCTCTCTTCTCTATTCTCTCTCTCTCTTATACCCACTCATCTGGAATACCTCTCCTCTGAGCGAGAATGATGAGCGAGCTTCATCCTGACTTTAAAAAAAAAACATCTTTTGGAACAAATGACTGAAACTGTCCAGCCCTAGAACGATCACATGACAACCATCCCTCACCCATCCCATCAATATAAACCTATAAACTGTTATAGAATAAATTGTATATATATATATATATATATATATATATATATATATATATATATATTATATATATTATGAAAACTCATGTTATTTCAATTATTCACTGCATACTGCTGTATATTACTAAAAGTTGATTACCCTGATCTACTTTCAGCCTACTCCATTTTATTAATCAATGATTTGATATTTTATTTTATTTTATCAATTTTCTGTTTTCCTATCTCGTGAATATCCATATTAATTAAAACTTTTACAATATTTCCATTCATAAATAAATCCTTAGTTGAATAATTGATGAGATTAACGGTTTGGTAGAGAGTTAATATTTTTTAATATTCTTTCCGAAGAATGGACATTGATGTGTCCAAAGCGCCGCCAATTTATGTAGATGCATAACAATATTATCTTCAGTTATTACAAATTTGCTTTTTCCATATCATATACAGTTCAATAATTATTTTCTTAGTCTATATTATGTAAATTCATCTATAATTTTGCTGTATTGTAAGCTATTGTATATAAGTGTATAAGCCAGTATATATTGTAATCTACATAAATAAAGTACTCAATCAATCAATCAATCGATCAATCTCTCTTATTTCTTCACTCATCCGCCTTATATCATCTCTCTTCTTTCTTCTGTCTTCTGTCTGCTCTTCTATCTTCTCCCTCTCCTCTCAGTTCTTCCTCTTCTCTCTTTTAGTCTTATCCTCATTCTCTCTCCCACAGCCTCTCAACCATCCTCTTCACCCCTTGCACCCACAGGCGATGGGATCGTTTTCCGTGACCCTCACCCCTCACCAGTCACCCTACAGGACTTCCAAAATCTCCTTTTCCGGGCGTGACTTCCTGATTTATAAAGCGGAACTCGTTTGCTGGCCCATCACACTTTATCCACGCAGATGCCGAGTGACGCTCAACGGGGAAACAAAAGCTGCCCAAATTGGATTGTCTTCAATTCCACTCAATATTAGACTGTGATCGTCTGTAATAGGTTGTCTGAATTGATAGATCGAACATTACTGGACTTCCCTTATTATAAGATTTTCAAATGATCCATTTTCTTGTCATTGAAGAATCTGTGTGATCAAATGTTCATAATTTTTCTAACTTGACTCTCGGTGTTTGGTTCACTTTCCACCTTTCTGATATCATAGAAACAATTGGTTGTTAAAATATCACCCATTTATTTTAAAAAATCACAAACATGTTCCAAAACCAATGGTGTTATCCTCAGTGTGGGAAATCTGTTATCTGTTTCCTTCTGTTATCCTCTTATCATTGAGAATTAGTTGCCAAATCTTGGTATGTTCCGTGCCTAATTCCTCTCTCAAAAATCTGGTGTGGCACACAACTTTCCTTGCCGTTATGAAAATTGATCACCTGACGCTAGTGTGCACGCGCATCTCAAGTCGACTTATAAACAAAGATCTGAGCCAGCTGGTGACAGGACAATAACGCTGGAGACATACGAGGTCTGCTATCTCTTCATAGTGACTGATTTAATAGAATCAACAGTTGCCAACAGTTTGCAATTGAAATAATAACATTTTATCGAATTTTGTGCTTATTTTCAATTTTAGGTGAAAATGTTACTGAACACTAATTGTAGATATTTTCATGCTTAATCTTTTCCACTTGAAATATTCTGTTTAAATTGTATATGAAGGCTGATAATTGAGAATCTAAAATCAAACATTGCATAGATGGGGCAAAGCTCCTGAATTTTTTTTTCAGATATAGGACTTGTTGCAGTTGATAGAGCTTATCAATGACTATCTCAGGTATGAATTTGATCAAAACCGTTGGAGCTGTTATCGAGAAAATCGCGAAAAACCCAGTTTTTGACAACATTTTCGCCATTTTAGCCGCCATCTTGAATTGCATTTGATCGAAATTGTTCGTATCGGATCTTTATGGGGGAAGGACCTTAATTTCCAAATTTCAAGTAATTCCGTTAATTGGGAGATGAGATATCGTGTACACAGACGCACATACACTCATACACACACACACACACACACACACACACATACAGACCAATACCCAAAAACGACTTTTTCGGACTCAGGGGACCTTGAAACGTATAGAAATTTAGAAATTGAGGTACCTTAATTTTTTTCGGAAAGCAATACTTTCCTTACCTATGGTAATATGGCAAGGAAAGTAAAAATCACAAACATGTTCTAACACCAATGGTGTCATCTTTAGTGTGAGAAATTTGTTATCTGTTTCCTTCTGTTATCCTCTCATCATTGAGAATTAGTTGCCAAGTCTCGGTATGTTCCGAGCCTAATTCCTCTCTCAAAAATTTGTAAAAGTTGTACATAACAACTCACTATCAACATAGAGATAATATAGCTTTAGGAGATATCCCATGGTTTAAGTCATTTATGTTCCAAATTTCAAGCCGATTACTGTCGACTGCTGTCTATTATTACTGTTTTTGACAGATGAGATTGTAAGAACGGCACAGTATGAAAGACTACCAGCGTCACATTGCTTCACGAAAAAGAACTACTAGGACTATCAGCCTGAGTTGACATTGAAATTCGCAACATAAACGCCCTATACCATGGGATATCTTCTCATTCTATATTTTATCTATGCTATTACCTTTCAGTGGAAGAATTTAAAACGACCTTACCATGAATTCATTGTTGATTAATCAGGAGGAGAAGGCTACCAATTTCAGAACTTGACATGATTTTTCAAATTTTGTTCATTGTCTCAATTACTGCTGACCTCTACCGGCAGAGTTGATAACTAACACTCGATTACTGTCGACAAATCAGGAGAAAGCGGGCGTGGCTTGATGCATTGCGATCTGACACAGTAACTGCCGCCATCTAGTGGTAGAATTTTAAACTACGCCCCGATGAATTGATGAGCAATCAGAGATAATGACCAATCATTCCGAGAAAGAAATATTCATACTTCTAGGATGATATGACTGTCTTCTAAAATGATCATCTATGGTTTCTGAGTTTGTTATATCTAGTTACTGAAGAATATAGTTGAAATTGATCGTTGAAAAAGATTTGCCTTTCTTGAAACTGATATTTTCATGAAAACTACTATTGAGCACTGCTATAAAATCTATTTCAATATACTCACAAATCATTTCTTGTTTTAGAACTCTATCTATTCTCCATGAAATTCATTTGAAGTGAAAAGTTTGTCGGTTTGATCCAATGCTGGGCTACACAACTAAAAAATATTTTCAAATCAGAATGTAGGATTATTCATTATCACTACATCAAAGTTAAAAATTAGAATTGATTACACAGTCTCCTTATTATGAGATTATCTCATGAGTATGAATCTTGTATGGTATAATCTCATTTGGAATAAAATTCTCGTGGATGAATCATACGAATTATAATAACTGTTTTAAAGTATTGTTAAAATGTTTCTATCCAAAGGTGCGTACGGATATACGCGCCGCGAACATGAGCAAATCACTTTTAATCAGCTGACTATATCTGTATTTTTACAGAAACGGTAAGATACAGATATAAAAAGCTTGGCATCAGCTGATTAAAAGTGAATTGCTCATGTTCGCGGCGCGTAAATCTGTACGCACCTTAATAATTGGAGTACGGTAACATAATTATTCATTTAATTCAGTTTCAATTGAATCATGAGAGAATGATAATGATAATTCAAATTTCTCCAATATGATAGATCACAACCGACAGTCTTCAATGTATTTATAGTATCTCCACACTCCACACGTCTCATAACTGATTCCTCCACGGGATCATTTTAATAATGGTTGCTTCATCCAATTTTTGATCGATCGAATCATCTGAAACCATTCCACATTCTATCAGCACTTACTCTGCCCCAGTTTCAACAAATTCGATTCCTCTAAAACCAAATTCATGTCGAAATCAATGGATTGAAGTTGAAAAAGGTATTCTCTGTGTAATGTTTTTGATAGCACTCCTGGTGTCTGGAGGCTAAAGCAATGTTTGCACTTGGATTAAGGTTAGCTCGATGGAATGGTTGTTTTTGCAGCTGACCAATTCATGTATATGTATACATGATGTTCATGTATATGCGCCATGTATATGTATATGGATACAAATATACATAGTGCAGCAGCGTCACTCGGTCGTATCTTAATGCGATTTGTCCTCCATTAAACAAACACGGTCCGGATTGAAGCCAGTCTATCTCATAGAGCAACATTGCTAGGAACATTGTGGCAACATTTCTAGTAGCACCTGAATCACCAATCATGGAAATCATTGAATGGTTCTCGCCATTAGTGCAAACTGCAATCTCAGTGGAAGGTGTTTCCATTTATGGAAGATTTGGTTGTGTTGAATACTGTGCGGTATTTAAGTTTTGTATTGATTTGAAAGGGATTATTGGATCATCTGTGTTGATTCGTTCATTTTTTTGTGTCTACTGTGTGTATGTGATAATTTGGATTGAATAGGTATGGATGTCTTTATTCGACATTCAAATCGTTCGTGAGTATGAAACCATAGCTACCTATAATACCTCTAATAGAGGTGGCTATGATGAAACTCATAATTCGAGTGAAAATCCTGATAATCAGTCTTCAAGTCGGGATCAGGTGCGACATGGAAACTGACCGTAGTCAGCCAGGTCACAGAAGGTATATTTTATACTTTCCTTGCCCTATTACCATAGGTAAGGAAAGTATTGCTCTCCAAAAAATAAGGTACCCTGATTTCAAGTTTTCTATACGTTTCAAGGTCACCTGAGTCCAAAAACATGATTTTTATTTATGTATTTTGAATGTTATAATATTTCAATATAATTGGACTCCTTGTTGACCGAACGAAGTGAGGTCTAAGATTCAAGTCGACGGTTTGGCATTTCTTTTAATGTTTAAATGTTTATATGTTGTGCATTTACGGCAAAACGCGGTAATAGATTTTCATGAAATTTGACAGGTATGTTCCTTTTTAAATTGCGCGTCGATGTATATACTATATTTTTTGGAAATTTTGCATTTCAAGGATAATATAAAAGGAAAAAGGAGCCTCCTTCATACGCCAATATTAGAGTAATCAGACTATAGAATTATTCATCATAAATCAGCTGTCGAGTTGATTATAAATTGCATGTCATGACGCATGCAATTCAATATCTCAATGTAACTTGGTAAAAAATCAGCAGCTGTGTAGACTATTAATTGCATGCCTCATCGAATGAAATTTTTATGAACTTTTACTAAAATAACTAAAATAACATAATTCTGTCTTTCGAACTTTTTCTCTGCTTTGAACTCGGGCTGTCCTGTTGACAGTATGTCTTGAAGGAGATTAGCTTTTAATGTTAGCATTTTTGATACAACAACCCCAACAGTCATTAGCCGTTTTCACACCGATATCTCGCCGATATGACATACAGACAGGATTTGCTCTGATGGACAGTATAAGAGGAGGCTACGGTTTATGTACTGTTCAGAGTACTACTAGTATATTTTTAGAAGTTTATATCTTTATTTCACTGAGTTGTGTTTCTGTCAAAATGAAAAATGATTTGATTTGAACATTGGATATTCTTATCAACTTGGAAAATGTTCAAATTTTCATAAGATTGCTGAAAATATGAGACTTTTTCTGTAACAACGAGTAAAATAAATTCAAACTCTTACTATTTTATTTTCGAATCCAAATAATGTATTCGAGTATTCCCAATACTCATGGCTTGACATTGACCAATTGAGTTGAATCCTTTATTCATGCCATTCTAAAGCTGGGTTTACACCAAAGTTATTAACAAAATGTTAAAATTTAATCCTTATAGATTCTATTATATTGAACGGAACTTGACAAACAAATATATCGTTTAAACTAGTCAGACAGTTCTAATGCATTCAAAGAGAATGAACTGTACCCTACAGCTTGTAACTATGATTTAGGAAATTGGTTAAATATTCAAATGTTGTTTACATTCCATTCCAGGTAGATCGTTAATACAAACAGGTCGGTTCGACAAATTGTAGACTCTACGATGTCTTTCTGAGTAATGCTAGATTATGTTAATTATGCATAGTTCATAATAATGCTAGATTATGTATGATTCCAGGATCAGTTGATAATCAGATCATTACTAGAGCATGTTGGGATGTGTGCAGTATACACATTCGAACATTATTCAGTTTTGAATGCTATTGACCTAAACAAGACTCATAGAACATAGTCTCATGCTTAGCACAATTTATCTGTGATGATACTGATTAACATAGTCTGATCATCCTATCCATCTCGTTTAACTAGATTAAACGACAGTTCTGTTGCAGTTAATGCAGAATTCTAATGAGGATCATATCATTAGGTCAATGAACCAAATCGAAACTGAACTAACTACCTAATTTCCCTACTATTCAAGGAGTATTGGAGATAGATAGATAGATATATTTATTGATAATTGTTACTAGGCTGTTGTCTATGGTAACATTTACAAAAATTGACAATAAAATTTAATCAAACTTATGAGATAAATAATAATTATTTAACAGTTCTGCACTAGTATTGATCAATTACAAATATTGGATTTTTTGTAGACATTTCAAATTGATAAATTATTTATTAATTTTTGACAAAACATAACAACAGGCCAATGTAACTTACTGAGCGCGAGGTCTACTGTTCACAGAACTACTAGTTATATGTCATTAAGCAAGAAATTATATTTTTCAATAATCTCATAATCAATTTCAATAATTAAGATGAGATATTTTGTTAATTAATTATTAATTCTACATTGTTCAAAGACGATCTGGTAACAGAGCAAAGCGAAAAAGAGATATCGCTATTCGCTTTGTTGAATGATAGACAAGGATAGCAATACCATTGCTAATCAAACACAGCCATTATAACGAGGACTTCACTATAGTGTTATATTATCTTATTTCTGTATTCAAGAATAAAACAGGAAATAAAGAAAATCCAAAGCCTGGCTAGCGGTTGTAGATTTATTCCCAAAAATCATACACAGTGAAAGTTTACAGTATAAATAATGTACAAAATTCATATACATATGAAAGCAGTTAACCCAGAATATTAGAATGTTTTCTATCCATAACATTATTATTTCCCAACAAAATTGTGCTTTTCCCACCGATATTCTTCAATTTATTCTTTATTCGTACATGATAAATATAATGTACAAAAATATATACAAATGCAGGCAGTCAACCCAGAATATTAGAATGTTTCATATCCATAACATTATTATTCCCCAACAAATTTGTGCTTTTTCCACTGATATTCTTCAATTTACTCTTGTGAATTCCATTAGTTTTGTTCGTAATAGTTTTTCCGGAGCCCTTACACACTTTTCTCAATTTCTTCCTAGATTTCTTCCTCAATGGTGACGTTGACACAGAATCTATTTTCCCTTTCACAGTTATCTCCTCTTCAAAATCATTGTCTAGTATTTTATGGGTAGACGAATCCTGCGAATATACAGTTGTAGTGTTCTCCTTCTCCATGTTTATGTTAGTTGTCAAGTAGCTGGGATTATGTGTGATGGCTCCTGTATGATTTTTATTTATTTCATAGGTTCCCAACACACTTTTTAAGGCAGCCAGACTCAGTTTTGGGTACACAGAATCGCTGAATCTCGCCTGGCATTTTTTGTAGTCAGTTGTGCCGTTAGTTACAGTGATATTAAAGGACAATCTTGAATCCATTGGTACATCAAGTTGTACTTTCACATTGTTATTACTCTGATTACTTGAACTCTCATCCAAAATTTTCTTACTGGTGACAAGTCCCTCACAAGAAGTTCTTGTAGATACACACATTGGATTTTCACGTACATCATCTTTACCAATAATGATAATGTTGTTTCTATTGGAGGGTAAATCACTTCTCTTCCTCACTTGCTTCAAATCTAGAAGAACACCATTATCAGGAGATATATCCTGTTTTATCATAGATTTGGGATCATTAATGATGGGAGAATTTGGTTCCCCACTTTCACTCAAAGACATATCTTGTACCATTTGCTTCAACTCTTGGAAACCAGCATTTCCAGTAGATATCTCTTGTTTTATCATAGATTTTGGATCATTAATGATGGGAACATTCGGTTCCCCACTTTTACTCAAAGACATATCTTGTACCATTTGTTTCAACTCTTGGAGTCCAGCATTTACAGGAGATATTTCTTGTTTTTTCATAGATTTGGGATCATTTATGCCTGGAATATTTGATTCTCCACTTCTAATTAAAGATATATCTTCTTCCATCATAGAATTGGGTTGGTTGCTGTTGAGAGAGCAACATTCACATCTTTTGTTAGAAGTGTGACTACACACACACTTGGAACTATGATTCATTTTCTCATCAGCTGTGAGGTTATAAGTATTTTTACCCTTATCATTGACACAAGGTTTTGAGAATTTGAAAGGGAAATCCGAATCCTTCTCAACTCCAGAACTCTTCAACTTTTCTGTTCCATTCTGCACCTCCATATTGAAACACACCTTCATATCTGTTGGGATATCTAGTTGAACCTTCACATTTTTTGTAGAAAAATTGTTGTCGAGTGTTCCCACAAATTTATGGTCATTAATTTTCAGCTTTTCTGATGTACATTCCGTTGAGGGAATTATACGTGGCACCTCGGTGTTATCACAGTTTGGCATGAACTTCACCCGTGAATCGTCACTTTTACCAATTATTATCAGGTTGTTTCTCAAAGGTGGCAGTTCGATCGTCTTTTTTATTCGGTTTGATCCTTCAATGTGTGATGAGATCTGTTTCTGTTCGGGGGCAATCTCTGTTCTATCATTTGTGACGCCCTGTATAGCAATAGATGCAATTTGTGACACGATACCTGGCAGGTAGTTACGGAGGTCTCCATATTCTACTGGGTTGGTGAGGTGGTTAGGCTGTAATTAGAAATTTGGTTAGACTGTAGATTAGATTAGATTTGAAGTGGATAAAAGTATAAATGAGCTGAGTAAAGCTGCGTTTTTTTTAAACATCTTTATTGCCCATATAAACAAAATACAAAATAAAAACTTACAAAAGAAATATTCTAGATAATAATATCATGCTATTTACGAATAAATTAAAATTACATGGCACCACCCAGCAAGGGCAAAACCCTGACACCAAAGTTATTAGAAAAATGTTAATAACTCAATTCTTATAGATCCTATTAAATAGAACATAACACTTATCATACACATGATGAACATGTGTTGGTCAAGTTCCGTTCAATCTAAAATAATCTATCCTATTATATTAAGCAAGAAATTCCTGTATTCATATATCTGGTTATATTTATATCTGGTTATTTATGTTTAACGGATCTCAAAAACGGCTCTAACGAATTTCACGAAATTTGGAACATAGTGGGTTCATGATATAAAGATTCGTTTGCACTAGGTCTCATCCATGGAAAAACTCGCTGATCGACATAAAAATGATGATAATTCATCCTTGGCTGAAACAGCTGTGGATAGTAAAAAAGTGAGTGAGCGAGTATGTGAAAAATCAAAATATCGCATCCTTGAAATTCATAAGATGACGTATAGCCAGCTGTGAAACACGATCATTTAAGAGAATTGTGTCCTGTTTATCAATAAATAAAAATAACGAGCGATGCTCGGTTCCCCGATAATTATTAAGGATTAAGTTAATAACATTTTGTTAATAACTTTGGTGAAAACCCAGTTTAAGTGTATTCAAATAAGTGAATAAAAATATAAATGAGCAAAGTAAATTCAATTCATATAGGTGACAAGAACAAGATACAATAATTCCATCAGAAATGTAAACGCTTTCAGTTCAACTTTTTCCAATTTGAACTTGAATAGTTTGAATTTGAAAGGAAAAGTTGCTTTGTAAACACAGAAACGATTTATTTATTTATTTACATACAAAAGCTCACATAATAAATCCATCAAGAGCCTTATTAACATCAACTAAATGCCTCATTGACATGATGATGGAGTTGTGAGTGATTGATTGAGTACTTTATTTATGTAGATTAAAATATATACTGGCTCTTACACTTATATACAATAGCTTACAATACAGCAAAATTATAGATGAATTTGCATAATATAGACTAAGAAAATAACTATTGAACTGCATATCATATGAAAAAAAGCAATATTGGTAATAGCTATAGATAATATTGTTATTCATCTACATAAATTGGCGGAGCTCTGGACATATCAATGTCCATTCTTTGGAAAGAATATTCGAAATATCCTCCCCACTAACTCTCTACCTGTGATTGATTGATTGATTGAGTACTTTATTTATGTAGATTACAATATATACTGGCTTATACACTTATATACAATAGCTTACAATACAGCAAACTTATTATAGATGAATTTACATAATATAGACTAAGAAAATAATTATTGAACTGTATATGATATGAAAAAGCAATTTGTAATATAATAACTATAGATAATAATTATATTGTTATGCATCTACATAAATTGGCGGAGCTTTGGACATATCAATGTCCATTCTTCGGAAAGAATATTTAAAATATCCTCCCCACTAACTATCTACCTGTGATAGGAGACATCGAGATGGTTATTATATATATATTGATCACAGAACATCCCTCCAATTAACACAATGATTCTTCTTCATTCATATCATAGTAATTCAGAAAAAAACTTTCAATGGAATGGAAAATTACACGAAATAAATAAAACTACAATGATTGGTAATGTTGGTACTAGAACAAATTAAATTATTCTATCAAGTTTATTTATTTTCAAGAATGAAAACAAATTTATAAATTTGGGAACAAAATACTGATTTATTGTAAGAATTTGAGATCTGGCCTACTAGTCACTTTATTATCAATCTGTGAGAAACTGGAGGCTTGAACATTGAGCTGCAGAATATGAAGTGTAGGTAAAGCCTCACGATTGGCCATTAGCTGTAAAAAATGATAGTTTAGCTATACTGGTATTGCCCGATGACACAATGTCCATATTTGGAATACTTGGGAACGGAGTTTCTAGTCTCGGCCAATGACAGTCAAGCTCATCCTCTATTGGTCTATAATAATGGCCTATCGTAGGGCACTGACACTTAATATTCTGCTGCTCAATATTTATTTATTTATTTACTCACAATATCTCTTTGGAGACAACTGGTCGAAACCCACAACTGTTCCCTTAACTCAGATCATAATAATGTCAAAAATATTCAAGCTTCCAGTTTACTATAAATACTTATATTGTTTTATCAATCTAACGAGTATTTCAAATTGTTTAAATATGGATTAGTGGTTTTGATAGGATCAATTTGTCTTTTCATCTATTCATATATTATGGATATCTGTAACAAAATTGTCTTCACAAAAACACAGAATATTTCCAAGAAGTATAACTAGTAATTTTCTACTGATAAAGTACCTAAAATTTATCTTACCTTAACAAGAGTTGAGTTATCATTTTGAACTCTGAAAATAGAGAAAGTTGTTGTTATGGAGCCGAACAATTAATTTTCTTAATCACAGGATCTCTAGTGAATATTTATGGTGAATACACGTGGTTGAATAAATTATTAGTCACAAAATAATATTACAAAACAGCCAAAATCACTTGGGCTCAATCCTATATTATTTTATTTAATGCTTTTCAAAACTAAAGCGCCAAGTTGAACTTGTTAAATGTTTTTGTATCTTTAGCTCCTATTTTTATAACCTATCGATTGTAACAAATTTCAAGCACGTGAATTCATCACTTGAGAACCCATGTTTATCAGTAACTGTAAATCGATGATATTAACATCTAGCCAAGTATATTCAATCAAACCAATCTAAGCAGGTACATCATAAAATTGTATTTTTTATTGGAGATATGAAATGTCATGAAATTACTAATCTAGCATAAATAATTTGAATTTGTGTGGCTTATTACGTACCTGCATGAGACATTTCCAATTTCCTGTTGTACCAATTGCTCGGATCTGACAATCACTGGAAAATTTATGTTGATTAAAACTAGAATAATTGAAAAAAAGTCAATTTTCATAGTGATGTTCTAATATTTTGATCTCATGGTTAGAACACGGATAGTGCCATGTTTATCAATAATTTTGACGGGAAACTATTCATACGAAGAGATATGAGCATGTGACGTGTAATTAATTAATGTGATTAATCAGTTGTTCTGATCACTATTCTTACAATCCAAGCACATGATTACTTTCCTAAGGCTGGTTTAAATTTAATCGCAGTTGTATAACCGTGCTGAGTGTTATACATGTTCAACAAAGTATTTTCCGTATGAATTGATACGTATGTATTAAATATATATATTATGGGAGTTGTAAATGATCTGGATCTGTCATGAAAGAGATGATATGTTACTAACTGATCATAAATACAAAACTTTTTCATTCATCCCAAGTGGATACTTGAACAACTGTAATGGATACAGTACTTGAACAATCTACTTGAACAAAATGCAATGGATACAGTACTTGAACAATCTACTTGAACAAAATGCAATGGATACAGTACTTGAACAACCTACTTGAAAAAAATTCAATAAATACAGTCTTGAACAATCTACTTGAACAAAATGCAATGGGCACAGTACTTGAACAATCAACTTGAACGAAGTGCAATGGATGCAGTACTTGAACAATCAACTTGAACAAAGTGCAATGGATGCAGTATTTGAACAATCTACTTTAACAAAATGCAATGGATACAGTACTCGAACAAAATTCAATGGATACAGTATTTGAACAATCTTCTTGAGCAAAAAGCAATAGATACAGTACTTGAACAATTAACAGGTTTGGATCTATCATGGAAGAGACGAAATTTTACAAACTGATCCTAAATACAAAACTTTTTCTTAATCGTAATTGATACAGTACTTGAACAATCTACTCAAACAAACAAAATGGATACAGCACTTGAACAATCAATTTGAACGAAATGCAATGGATACAGTACTTGAACAACTTCAACCCTCCAACTACAAACAATATCCGTTCCACAGTCAGTCGAGCGACCTCGTACCACTCATGAATATTGCAACTAATTTTCACAATTTTGTGAAGTGTAATGGAGAGCCCTTTCAAAAGTTTTAGATTCCGTTATATTAAGTGAGTGAGGTCTCATTTCATGTTTGCTTGCATATTTAAAGCGACTGAATACTGTTCTAAACATTCCATGTCAAAGAGTAGCCTAACTGCGTAACGTTTCAATTTGAGTAGGGGAGTGCTGATTTGAAAAGCAATGTCCGGTATTTTGCTCTCACTCACCTCATAGTTCATTCACTTTGATTTTAATATCAAAACTTTTCCCTGATTGGAATATTTGAACTGGGGCTCTTAGAGGTATGATGCTTGATGTTATCTTTATCATGAGCTACTGATTGAGGTTGTGGTTAGGTGGTAGAGAGGACATTACTAGTAGTTAGATTTTGTGTGTTCTGGGACAAGGTCAAATGTCAAAGTCCAAACTTCGCCACATCACCAGATGAAAAATTCATTCAATTCTAAGTCATTCTAATGCACTTATTATACCAATTGATGTTCACTTGAAATTGAATTGAATTAATTTGAATGTACTGCCAAGAAATTATAAATGAATAATTGTAAAAGAAGATGATTGAGCTATACCATTCAAATGAACATTAGAACCTAATTCAATACTCTGAATTTTAATCATCAATCATTATTCAACGAAAATCTAAAATAAATTCTGTAAATTACCCCGAAGACTTTTGCTACTGCGAATATTGACAACAGGGTAAGCAGCTAGATTGAAATTCTAAGAAAGCTAGATGGAGAGTTTCCATAGATGGAGAAATAAATGACAGTGATGACAGTGTCATAGTATATGTAGATACACATACCATCATAGTCATCACATCTATTTGAAAAATGGTCTCAAGAACATTGATAATAATAATTCTTTATTAATGATTATTATTGATTGAATAATAATTCAGAAAATTCATGATAGGTATCCTCTTTTTAGAGGAAGTGAAGAAATCTACCAACCATGTCCTACTAAACTCCACTGTTATCACATATTTTGTGCTTGTGTAAATGAATGGAATAAGTTAATCAATGATAGTGCAATAATACCATCATAGTCAACACATCTATTCAATAAATAGTCTCATGAACATTGATAATATTTATTTTAATGAGAAAACTGTTCAATGAATGTATTTCAGTGACGGAAACTGATGAATTGTAGTGAGTTATAATATCTTCTTATAAGGGGAAAACTGTTCAATGAAAAATGTATTTCAGTGAGGGAAGCTGATGTATTCAAGTGAGTAATAATATTTCTCATAAGGGGAAAACTGTCAATGAATGTATTTCAGTGAGTGACAATATTTCTTAGAAGGGGAAAACTGCCAATGAATGTATTCCAGTGAGGGAAACTGATGTATTTCAGTGAGTTTTAATATTTCTTATAAGGGGAAAACTGTCAATGAATGTATTCAATGAGGGAAACTGATGTATTTCAGTGAGTGAGAATATTTCTTATAAGGGGAAAACTGTTCAATGAATGTATTCCAGTGAGGGGAACTGATGTATTTCAGTGAGTTTTAATATTTCTTATAAGGGGAAAATTGTTCAATGAATTTGTTTCAGTGACGGGAACTGATGGATTTCAGTGAGTTATAATATTTTATTATAAGGAGAGTACTGTTCAATGAATGTATTTCAGTGAGGGAAGCTGATCTATTTCAGTGAGTTATAATATTTTCTCATAAGGGGAAAACTGTTCAATGAATGTATTTCAGTGAGGGGAACTGATGTATTTCAGTGAGTTATAATATTTTCTTATAATAAGGGGAAAACTGTTCAATGAATTTATCTCAGTGGGGGAAACTGAACTAAATCAACCTAAGAATCTCAGCCTCAGCTAGAGTTGAGATGTTCATCACCTCAGACTTCAACATATCCCGGAAACACGGAGGATTGAATGAAGTAGAGCTGTCGGAAAATAATGCTTCCGTGTAGACAGGGAACGAAGAACTCTGTAATCAGGTTATCAGGTGTGAAACCTAATTTTTCCCCGGCGAGTAGGGAGGAAATCAAATAGACAGTGGTGGAAAATCGAGGAAGCGTTGGTTTTATTTTAACAGACGTCATAATTCGATTTGGAGAAGAAATATGGAGGAGCAACCAGTTGATGAAAAAGGGTGGAGGAAAGAACATATGTGATAAAATAATTGGAAATGTGTTTGTGTGTGAAGTGAAGAACATGATGAAATAAAAGGTGTGTGTGAGAGAAGTGAGTGCTTCCTCTCTGTAAGGTAGTGTGTGAGCTTCCTGTGCGTGCATCGCCTACCAATCAAATTTATTATAGTTGGCACGTGTCGGCTGATTCAACCAATCAGGAGTTAGCAGCTCGAGACAACACGTGATCTTCTGGTCACGTGACTTGGAAACTGATCCTTTCATTGTCACCTCTGCAGTCTTTATCTTTGAGACGCCTTTGTTCTATACGATCGACCTTCAATGGGGTAATTTCATTGTGACATCAGAGGTTGAGGGAGCTCTTCTGACGTATTTGGTCAGCAGTTCCAAGTAGGTTGATGGAGGTCACTTCTGGGCTCCCCTCTTCAACCCAAAATATAATTTCCAGATTATTGCTTGAAAGTTTCATATATTGTGAGACTGGACCACCTCAAATTTTATCCTGCTTTCCAAGTTCTACAAATAAAAATATAAATCTGATTACCCTTTTTGAAATTATTTCGTCACGACATGTTTCAGCTATATAATGTCATTATCAAGTCATAATACTCATTCTTTTCACTATCTGTTTATTTCAATACACTTTTTCCCATCACAACCATGAAACTAATCAGGTACCAGATTACCAATCACAAGATAAGTATAGTCATTTAACAGAGAATCCGCTTTACTCATTGACTGAATTCCCAATCATGAGTCTATTAGTAGCTACTTCTGATTAAATTTGAATGCATTTGGAATAAATTTCATATAAGTGAACTGTGAACATAAACTTTCATGAGTTGAATATTCGAATTGCATTTTATGTCTTTATTATTTATTGAATGTCTGTTAGATGTATTACTATTGTAATTTTATGTGACGTTTCCGATTGTATAGATGTTATGCTTAAAGGAATAAAAATCTATTGTATTCTATTCTATAGTTTGGTCTGTTCTCTTTGTCTACTCGTATCAATCCAGCGAATTTTACTGAAAAATTGATTATTTCTCCAATGAAGGAAAAAATCTGAACAATGTTTGAATGGACTCTCAGATTTTTCATTATGGGATCTTAATCACTGTTCTACTTCAAAAATCTATCTACTACAAATAAATTTATTCTATTTCCATAATCTTCAAAGCAATGTTCATTAAAAACGAGTGATTCCTATTCATGATACTGATCAATTATTTGTTGTGTCAAGGGGACAAAGTTTATGAAGAGAGTTAAGTTGCTTTTACACCAAAGTTATTGACAAAATGTTAATAAATCAATCCTTATAGATTCTATTAGATTGAAAGGAACTTGACAAACACATGTGTGGTTTATATGTTCACATTATGTTCATAATGTGGATGATAAGTGATGTGCAATCGAATAGAATCTATGAGGATTTAGTTATTTGTGCAACTAGTGCGCAAAGTGACAGTTTGCTGCACCGAAAGAAACGTTTACGCCCGAGCCGTAGGCGAGGGCGGAATGGTTTCTTGAGTGCAGCAGAGGAACTTTGCGCACGTTTTTCACATTAAGTTTTTCCTACAGTTACCATTGAATATGAAAAGTGGGTAATTATGGGTAAAATTGCCTGAAATGCATCAAATGTTTTTCTGTGTAATTTTATTATTGATAAAAACCTTAATCCTAAAATCCTAAAGTCCTCGTTGTCCTTGGTTATAATATATAATAGTAATAATTAGCGCGTTGTGCTTGGTTGCACCTCTGCTCACTATAGCAGCCACAGCAGTCACTGTTACCAACTTCATTTTGATTTTGCTGCACTGTTGCTCCATATAACCTACTAAGTATTTTGCGTTGCCATGTTGCAAATCTGGAGTGCAGAAAAATTTTTGCCGCACTAGAGCGGAAAAGTGATTCTTTGCGTTCTGTAATCAGTGCAGCAATGGCCACTTTTCAACGTAAATGTAGGAAAAAGCTATTAACATTTTGTCAATAACTTTGTTGTAAACGCAGCTTTACTATAACTTGAATTATTGAAATTCTTTATTATTCCAAATATGTTTAATTGAGTGGATTGGATTCGGTACATTTACTATCAAAATTTGCTATTTTTCCAGTATAAATAAATATTAATCATGCTTATTTTTGTTCCAGGTATGTACCAGATGTGTGATTTGAACTGCAAGCCTCACCTTACCCTGTCAATGAGTGAGTTGTTAACGGTATTTCAATACAATAGTTTTAATCAAATTTGGATTATTCATCTTCTCTTGAAAATCAAGAGCGAACGTATTATTTTGGAGGAATTAGTGATTGACAACAATAAGTGAGATTATTGCTGTAAGTTTTTGTGACAATTGAAACTGTTATGAATTATTTTTGTGATAGGATTGAGACAGGAAGTTGATCATCAGATCCTAAACTATAAAAATGAAAAGGAGAGCTATGATAATTTTCTTGGGAGGACGATGGAATTTAGAATCAACTTAACCAGATACAAAAAGAAGCCAAAAATATGTGGAAGCCAAATACATTGGAGTTACTGATGGGATAACATCCAGAGAAGCCAGACAACGCTCAATGAATAACTTGATACTAAATTAGGAAATTGAAAAAGTTTTGGGCAATAGCATGTTTTTCTTTTCCGATCATTGTGCTAACCTAATGATGATAATAATGCCTGTCATCCAAAAATCTCACTTTTTTCTCTTTTTTCATGCTTTGCGTATTTTATCTCTTGCACTTTTCCTCTTCTCTCTCAATCTTTCTATTTTATCTCAGAACAATTGCAGGCCTACTAACCCAATTCCTGAGCTTGAATTGTAGGGCTTCATATTTGAGTTGATTAGTCCCTATCAGCTAACCCCTTTGAACAAAAATTGAGAGCATCTGTTCCAATAATTCCGAAATTTTTTTTGATAAAGAGTCTTGAACTCATTTTTTGTAGTTTCAATGGAAAATGATTTTTATTCCAGTTATCATCTTCATGCCTCTTGGATACACTTACTCATGGAATAATATATTCTGCGGTTTTTCCCACTATTATATCAATACAGTTTCATCTTGGTTGTTAAAACATGAGCTTTGGTCTCTAGAGTCTCAATTATACAAAAGTTTGATTCCCTCAAAATGAGAGTCCATATATAATTCTTGGGGAAATAATACTTGAAATTCATAAATTGATCATCACAATTTGATCAATGTTTTCACGAGTTTCAATTCTTATTCGATAATCTCAAAACAATGAGATTTGTGAATAAACACTAGTAATAAATGTTGTCAACCTCTAAATAGTGATCAACCACATTTCTCTGTGTTCATTCGTTATGGGTAAATAACCTTAAGACAGTCGCGCCCTACTCGATTGGATCACACGAGCAGTCGCGTGTTGTACTTTTTACAACATCCAATTCTCCAAGTGTAGTCTGTTTACTGTCAAAACATATTAATTAATTGTATAATTACTTTTTCCATCTTCTTGGATTAGTTTACGCCTATGAACATTTGGATGATTACCATTTCATAGCCCAATAAGGTACATCAGGCAAAGCCATCAATTCGGTGTTATTGGTTCGTTTACAGTTCCCGTATACAGTCTTTCCCTATCTCATGCACAGTGCGACTTATGCACTGTCGCGACTAAATGGCACCTAAAGACTGAACCATTGCTCGGTTGATACTGCAACTCAGTGGAGTGATGGGGAGAAAGTTTTGAAATGCATAGGTGACTCATTCACTGACATCACCCCATCCAATAGTTTTGTGCAGGAAAAAACTGACACTGTTGTACTTTTTACAACTGCGCGACTGCTGGAAGGATATACCAGTCACTCACATTACAACTACTCTAATCAGGTTTTCCTCGTAACCTAACTATCCAAACACTACTCGATAGCTTCTAGTGGTAAAACACGAGTATATCTCCTCATTGATGTATGTTCATGAAAGTTTCAGGCAACTCTCAATGGCTTCGTAAGTGCTGAATAAGTGCAGAAGCTCAGTAGCAAGCGTCGCTGATTCAGTTTCAATTTGATAGAGCGGGTAGTAAAACGTCTTGACGGTTTTAGCTCCACCGAGGAGGTCTCATACGAAATTCATGACCTCTTGATAGCTGCAAGGCTATAAGATGGAACGAATTAGCCGAATGTATTTCTGACTCGGCAAAATTCAACTCCTGAGTGAAATTAGAGAGACAAAACTACCGGAGGTTCGAGTGAAATTAGAATAGAAACTGAGAGAAAACTACTGGATGGAATTAGAATAGGAACCGACACAAAACTACTGGAGTTGTCTGAATAGAGTTTGGAACTTTTGTCCGGGAACCGTTACCATGCAAATTGCCGCAATTAATGAATGAGTCAGGAACTGCTCGGCAAATGCCTTTTTAATTCGTGTAGCGACACAGAGTGCTTACAAGACGTTGAGCCTGGGATTTGATAAGGGACTGATTAGCATGAGAAAAAGTTCTCGCGGAGGAAATTCTACCCCAGCTAATTCTCCGGTGTCTTTTCTTCCGCCAACTTTCTGAAGTTTTTCTTCGGAACTGAGCCTATTATTCCCTAAATGGCCACCCTACTTTTCTGTTTTCTACTCTTATCGTTTTCTGGGAGATTGGCCGTCTTATCACTGGTTTGTTTTAATTTGTACCTGCATCTTTTTCTACCTTACTTGTATTTTCACTTTGAGTTCTTTGCTCTAGATTAGAGATGTCATTGACATCTCTCTCCTATTCTTGAAAGATCTCTCTTTCAATTTAAGATTTGATGAGATAGTCAAGTTATGCTAATTTATATTTTATTCTTCCACATTCGAAACTTTAAATTCAATAAGAAAGTCAAGTTATGCTCTTGAAAATAGGATTCACATTTCATTTTTTCACATTTGAAGCTATCACCAATTCTAGATAGATGTCTCTCTCAATTTAAAATTCAATATACATTAGGCAATGCTATCGAAAGTAGGATTCACATTTCATTCTTCGCCGCACTTTCTTCCAATTCATGGACAATTTGAAATGCATTCATAGGAATTGATTATCATGCAACCTCCTCAGTTTTTCAACTTAAAATCTACTCCATTCAATCTTTTTAATTGAAGGAAAGGGAAATAGCATAGCCACCTCTAATACAAGGCCCCGGCCTATGATATTGTAACGTCGCAGTGTAGGCCTAGAATCTAATTGATCGAGCTAAGTGAGGTCTATGATTCTAGTCGACAGTTTGGCATTTCTCTTAATATTTAAATGTTTAAATGTTTGAATGTTTGAATGTTTGAATGTTTGAATGTTTGAATGTTTGAATATTTAAATGTTTGAATGTTTGAATGTTTGAATGTTCAAATGTTTAAATGTTTGAATGTTTGAATGTTCAAATGTTTAAATGTTTGAATGTTTGAATTTTTGAATGTTCAAATGTTCAAATGATTATATGTTTAAATGTTCAAATGTTTAAATGTTTATATGTTGCTCATTTACGGCGAAACGCGGTATTAGATTTTCATGAAATTTGACAGGTATATTCCTTTTTTAATTGCGCGTCGACTTATATACAAGGTTTTTGAAAATTTTGCATTTCAAGGATAATTTGAAAGGAGAAATGAGTCTCCTTCATACGCCAATATTGGAGTAAAAATCAGACTATAGAATTATTCATCATAAATCAGCTGACAAGCCTATACAGATGTGTGGAGAAGCCAGTCTATTGCTTTATTACCATAAGGTCTATAGTTTCAATCAGGTACTTGTGGATGAGAATACTGCGTGAGGTCTACTGTTCACAGAACTACTTGTTTATTCCTACTTAATAATATACAGGAATGCCTACAGCATATTTTTATCATGCCATTGCATCGACCTTTCCCATTGATAACACAAAATTGTTTGTCTGCGAAGCTCTCGACTTGTTGAGAAGTGGAGTTCCTCTTTCAGCCGCTGTTCACTGTTCGAGTGAAAACAAGTCGTAAACTGTAACGCTGCTGCTCTAAAACTATTTTACGATCATGAACCTCGTAACTCGGTTAGGATATCATCAAAATGTTCATGAAGCTGGAGTAGTTCTGCCGTCAAAATCGCATAAGTCTCGATTTGACCCACATTGCCTCTGTTGATAAAGTTGAACTGCATATCGAAGCAACTTTGTTGATGAGAAAGAACTGAATATGGAAAAATCAATAATGATTCTCATTGAATATGACGTTGATTATGTTTCTTCATAGCATTTTATAACTGATTCTGAATACTTAACTAGTATATTGATGATGTTTTTGATTATTTGATTATGTTGATGTCAATTTGATTATTTTTGTAATATTGTACAAGGAATGAATAAATTTGAATTTTTTTTTATAGCATTTTTATCACTGATGCATTGGTAATGTGTTTTTTATCATTCCTTTTCTGTTTGAGGATTTCCCTGAAAGTATAGGATAAGAATTGAAGAGCTGTAGGGTTGAGGTTAAGGTAACGAGTATTATAAATTTCTTTGCGTGACATAGTCATCTTCGAATCATCAATATCAGATAATGGAAGTGCAAAAGCAGAATACTGTATCCTTATATATGTGAAAAAATAACCTCAATTTAATCCTTGACCAATATAGAAGACTTACTTACCTAAGGGTTTTACATACAAGAAAAATATTTTTATCAATTTAAGCCGAAATAGAATAGTTTATTAAGTCTTTAACTAGGTGCTATAAATATTAAAAAAATCAAGGTTAGATTGATAACATTTTAAAAAAGCTCTATTGATGAATAGAATATCAAACCTTGGCATACAAGAACATTGATGATACGATCGTAGGTAGTAATAAAAACAAAATCATATGGTATTAAATAGAGAATGCATTGATTCAAATGCTAATTAATATATAATTATTATTTATTTAGCAGAAGTCTTCGGGGTGATTTGCAGCATTTATCTAGGATTTTCGTTGAATAATAATTATAAAAACAAAATCTATTTTTCATTCTCATTCCTTGATCACATCATTCAAAAGGATAATATTCTGGTGATTTTTCAATCAGATAAATTTTTCTATGTCTTGAAAAAAGGATTTTCTCTGAACTTATCCACATTCTCATGTATCTCGTTCGAATCCTTGGCATACAAGAACATTGATGATACGATCGTAGGGAGTGATGAAAACAAAATCCATTTTTCATTCTCATTCCTTGATGAGACTTCAAATTTCTGGATAGGTTTCTGAGTTTTGATGCTGTATTGTATGGAAACGATCCGATATTGTCGAAATCTCCAGTTTATTGAACCAATATGAGATACTTGTTTCGGTTGTTACACTTTCATCAGTCTCTAGTGAACTGAAAGCTTGAACATTGCGGAGCGGAATATATATTGGGGATGGAGCCCCAAGATTGGTCATTAGCTGTCGACCAATGAATGATGAGTTCTTCTGTCATTGGTCGAGACCAGACAAGAATCCGCCTTATTGGAATACTTGAGCGAGTCTTGTCTCTGTCAATGACAGCCGAGTTTAACCTTGATTGGTCGACAACTGAATGAATGGTCAATCGTAAAGGTGCTTACAGATAGATATACGCGCCGCGAACATGAGCAATTCAGCTGATGCCAAGCTTTTTATATCTATATATTATACAGTTTCTGTAAAAATAAAGATATAGTCAGCTGATTAAAAGTTCTTACTTTAATCAGCTGACTATATCTGTATTTTTCATTGAATATTCATTCAATATGGATAATTACCACAATAACAACTTCTCAACTACACAAAAAGATTAAAAGTGAATTGCTCAAGTTCGCGGCGCGTATATCTGTACGCACCTTGAGGCTTCAACAATACTATTCATTTGCTGTTCAATCTCCAAGCCTTCAGTCACCTAGAGATTGATTATGTTGTATGGAGCGGAACTAGTATTCTAGATTGTTCCTTTAAATTAGTGGTTTTGACAATATCAAGTAGTTCTCATCCAATATATATAGGTGCTTATATGTGCTTATAGGTGCTTATAATGTTGAAAAGTCCCAGCTTTTTTTTAGATGGATTCAAAAATTCATAACTGTCTTGATGGAAATCATGTGAAACAAAATCAAGAAAGATCCTTGTCTTTTGCTAAATCATGAGTGTCTCTACTCTCTAACAATAATTTTGTAACAACCTCCATTTACTTTACTTAATCAATAATAAATGGACCTCTATATTCAAGCCTGATTCTCGTTCACATTCTTAAACAAAGATTTGAAAATTCATAGCTTGTTAAAGGATCCATGAATAAGAAAACTTTTTAATCGCTGGGAAATATTGTGTAGGAAGTCATATTGATATGTTGTAGAGGGAAATATGTATCTCTTTTCTGTATAGGTCTACTTTCCATAGAAATAGAAAGAAAAAGAAAAATCTCAGTACCCTTTATGAATTATTTAATCACAACATGTTTCGGACATTGATGCCATTTTCAAGTCAAATATGGAAAATGTATTTATTACGGAGGAGAATATACATAAGTTGAGGAATGTGTCACGCTTCTCTCAAATCATCCATTTGAATTTATCAATATTATGACGTAAGTTGGACTAATAATTTTCCATCTCAGCAAATCCATGCCAGGATTTTGTGATATGCTTCATGAGCAATCTGGCAATTAATTAGAGCCTATTACAGAATGTGACATCTCACAGCGTCACGTGTCACCTCATAACGGGGGCTTCGAGTTGGAAGCATCGCGTTACTTATTTGCTCCTCTTTGCAATACAATAGGGGCTGCACTTGAGCTCAAATCAACCCACGGCACTTAAATTGCTAATCTCTCATCAAGTTATTCTGAACGGGGATTTATTGTTACCTGTGAACGTTATTAGGATATTGTTGTCAATGTAGGTGATTTGAATGAGTTATTGTTATCATGACATCCACTTTGATCCACTGATTTCATCATTTACAAGTCAGTAGTAGTAGTTCTGTGAACAGTAGACCTCACGCAGTTTTCTCATCCACAAGTATCTGACGTCATCTGTTTGAAATGTTAACAAACTCAATTCATGTTTGAATATGTATTCCATCTTCTATCTATATATATAAAAGCGAAATGGCACTCACTCACTGACTGACTGACTGACTGACTGACTGACTCACTCACTCACTCACTCGCAGTACTAAAAATCTACCGGACCAAAAACGTTCAAATTTGGTAGGTATGTTCAGTTGGCCCTTTAGAGGCGCACTAAGAAATCTTTTGGCAATATTTTAACTCTAAGGGTTGTTTTTAAGGGTTTAAAGTTCGTCTTTTAGCATGTATATTCTTTTTCTTCCAATATCTTAATTATAATTGAAATTTCCATATCATATGTTACTATAGAACTATAATCTAGATAGAGTACCTCTTCGAAACAGTTGTTAACTGGCAACTAAATTAATAATTTTGTCAGGTTGGCATTAAGTTGAGTTGACTTTGTTAGGTTGGCACCAAGTTGAAGATTTAAAAGCATTTATCGCGGAAAAATTGATTGGGCACTGCTACTTCAATCCTGGGAATATTATATTACTAGCCGTCAGGCTCGCTTCGCTCGCCATATCCGTTTAGCCAGACGTTTAGTCTGGCCCCCGACTGGTTTGTCCTAACATATGATAAAAATGCTCAAATGAAAAATGCAGGCGAGCGAAGCGAGCCTGTTGATTTCATTCCTGGTAGATCCAGTCAGGGGTCCAGGGGGCGGAGCCCCCTGGCTAGACGGATATGGCGAGCGAAGCGAGCCTGACGGCTAGTATGATATAAAAAATTCATCCAGTTCCGTGATTATCTTTCCATCTGATGGAAATTAATTTTGCACAATCAAAAATGTTATAATTTCTTCAGCATTATTTAGTCTATTTGATTATTTTTAATCACCTATCAAATTAGTTTTTTTCAAATGTGAGAATATTTATACTGATGGGCACGCATACTAATAGCCTACCATGACTGCAAAACAAAATTATTAAAACCAAAGACCTTAAAGATGCATAACTCTTTAAGGTCTTTGATTGAAACTATATACCTCATAGAAGTGGACACGGCTTCTCCAGAACATCTGTGTAATCCACTTGTCAGCTGATTGATTATGAATGATTCTATAGTCTGGTTAATCCTATCTTCAGAGTAGGTTATATAATTATAGTGATATCAGAGTATGGAGGAATTCCTTTTATTTTCATATTATCCTTAAAATCCAAAAATTAAAAAAAAACTTTAAAATCTCTGGGAACAGAATAGTTTTGGGCTATGCTTGTTGTACTAACCCGATCATATTTAGATGATTTGTAATAAATTGTGTCAAAAATTGAAAAAATAAATAACTTAATTATAATTTAGGTTTTTCATTTTTTTTCCATCGATTATTATTTTTTATTTCAGTAATATTTATTAACTTTGCTTGTAATATTGTTTCTATTTTATTTCTTAATTTGATTCTTTTGATCTAGTAATTATTTAGCGTTGTATTGGAGGGTTGAGTGTAAGAGAGGGCCGGCTGCGCCCTAACTCCGCCCTCCTAGGTAGAAAATGAAGGCAGCGATTCTATTCTATTCTTTCACTCACGTACAAGCCTAAGAGCTTATTACCCTCAATATATTATTACTATTATAACAGAAATCCTCCCACATAGATACTTATAGTTACAGTAGTATAATTATAGTAGTATATTCACTCTACATTAATATTTCACAGAAACCTCCACATTTCAGTCGCATTTAAATCGAAAGTTTCAATTCAATTATTGTGTGGATGAAATGGAAACGGTACTCAGTTTGAAGTGCGATTACATTGCATCGGTGGGTAGGCAGCACTCAGTGCTCATTAAGGCAATTCGTTTGTGCGAAATTAGTTCAATTCAACTGTGTATTAGCGGGGAGCGCAATGCCAGAATATTATTAGGGGGAAGCTAGGCTGCAAAGTAAGGAGAAACAACATGAACCCGATGTTATGAAAAGGCGGAGCGGAGGGGACTTTTCACAAGTTGGTTCATGCAGCTCGAGTACAAGATAACGGGCAGAGTTAAGAGTAATAGAGGAGGGCTGAATGCAGGAATTGAACGCAAAGAAGCAGAAATAGGATGAGGAGGTGTAGGAGGAGGCTGAGGAGGTGGTGGAGGATGTGGAGGAGGAGGATGAGATTGAGGTGGTGGTGGAGGATGTGGTTGAGGAGGAGGACGAGATGGAGGATGTGGAGGTAGGGGAGGATGAGGAGAAGAAGGAGGAAGACAGCACAAAAAGGGGTTGGAGCTTGAAACGAAATTATTATTATAGCCCAGAGTAGACCGTGCCCCATTATATATATACAACATTATGGTTGGTTTTGTGGGGGTTTTGTATCTGAAGCATGTTTTGAGACAGGGTTTTTGAACAGGCTTAAGAGTGAAAGTGGAAGTTTTGATGGTTCTAAACCCTCCGCTGTCAACATAAAAATGGATACTTTACACATTTTTTCCTCGTGAAAGAATCTGACGAAAGTTTGGAGCACTGGTCTGGAATAATGTACACCTATAACAACAATCTTCGTCTGAGAGCATGAGTTGAAGTTGAGTGGATTGGAGGTTTACTTGGAGGTTGTGTGGTAGCATGGTGATAAGTTTGGGAGAAGGTTTAACAATAATTTGGATTGTTATCAATGGAAGGTACAATATGTTATCAATGGAAGGTACAGTATTTTATCAATGGAAGGTACAGTATTACATCAATGGAAGGTACAGTTTGCTATCAATGGAAGGTACAGTATGTTATCAATTGAAAGTACAGTATGTTATCAATGGAAGGTACAGTATGTTATCAATGGAAGGTACAGTATGTTATCAATGGAAGGTACAGTATGTTATCAATGGAAGGTACAGTATGTTATCAATGGAAGGTACAGTATGTTATCAATAGAAGGTACAGTATTTTATCAATGGAAGGTATAGTATGTTATCGGTGGAAGGTGCAGTATGTTATCAATAGAAGGTAAAGTATTTTATCAATGGGAGGAATAGCATGTTATCGGTGGAAGGTACAGTATGTCGCATCGTTGCACCTGAAGAGGATTATTGAATGAAAAAGACTAAGGAATTGTCAAAGAACCACAGATTTATTGATACTTAGAAAGACCGGGTTCAGTTATTACACCATTGTCAATCTCCGATAAACTAAAACTAGATACAAGAGCAGCAGAATTTATACTAGTAGACGAGTACTGCTATTGGTCAAGGGCATGAACGCCTGCCATTGGCCCAGCTGGACAGCTTGAGTGGGAGGAGACTGGACAGCTTGAGTGGGAGGAGACTGGACAGCTTGAGTGGGAGGAGACTGTCTAGCCGGGCCAATGGCAGGCGTTCATGCCCTTGACCAATACTCGCCTACAGTACAGTAGCAGTACTCGCCTACTACAGTCTCCTCCAACTCAAGCTGTCTAGCTGGGCCAATGGCAGGCGTTCATGCCCTTGACCAATAGCAGTACTCGCCTACTAGTATATATTCTGCTGCTATTGTATTTAGTTTTAGTTTATCAGAGATTGACAATGGTGTAATAACCAAAACCGGTCTTTCTAAGTATCAATAAATCTTTGGTTTTTTGACAATTTCTCAGTCTTTTTCATTCAATATGAATAATTACCACAATATCAACTTCTCAACTACACATAAAGAGAAGAGAATTAAGTACAGTAACAGTTATTGCTTCTGAAATTTTCAACCCTACTCCTTCTTATTACAAATGTTAGTTGTTGCAGAATTCAACCCATATGTGTGTAAGATGAACTGATGCCACCATGATCTCGAAACACCATGGATTCTAGGACATTTCATCTCTTACCATGGATTCTAGGTCATTTCATCTCTCACCATCGATTCTAGGTCATTTCATCTCTCACCATGGATTGTAGGTCATTTCATCTCTCACCTCTAGAGATGTACAGAAACAAGCCAGTTAGGTTTTGGCCGTCCTTAGGAATTCTATTAGATAAAACAGATGATGTTTGCCAAGTTCTATTAGATCTAATAGAATTCATAAGGACGGCAAAGAATCTTTCTACCATAACTCGATGTGTTTGTAGCTAGCCTAACCCATCTCACTCATACACGTTCTATACGTCCATAGGGTGCTATTGAATATAAATTAATAACAGTTTCAATAATCATTACAAAAAATTAAATGAATTACTAGAATAGGAATAAAATTCGTATTCTTGATTCTCAATTCCTGATTCTTGATGCTTGACCCTCAATCACTACTTGTAAAATGGACACTGGCGGCTCAAATCACAACATTAGACTATAACTTTAAATGCATTATCACTATTGTCATCCGCTTTCTAAGCACCTTACCACACACACATCTCAATGTGGCTCTTGGAAAACGATGTTGACTCCGCTTCTAATGGAAGCGCCAAACAAAAGGATTGCGGCCAACAAACGGTTGGTTAATGGAAGCACCGCCAGGGGCGCTGCAGACAGACTTTACTAAACAATTAAATGTTGCCAGGGCTTAAGGTGTGGTGCCGGATAAAAGGGGACCGCTGCTAAATAAAGGGGAGCTAAGAGAAAAGTCAGGGATTGAGTGTAGGGGTTCTAACACGTCCATAGTATCCATGTACTGGCCGAGTCTCACCCCTAGCTGTTATTGTGTTTTGAGAGAATGTGTTTCTTGGACACCTGAACAAAGATGTCTCTTGCAAACCTTTCTACTGCAAACTCTAGGGGTATTCTGAGTTTTACGCATTGTTGGCGCCTTGTTCACGCAACTTGACTTTCTTTTCACTTGTTACTGGTTCGTTTTCTTGGAGATTTTCATTGGATAGATGGATGGATAAATGCCTTCATCTTTTACACTTTGAAATATTAACAAGTGTTGTGGATGGTTCGTTTTCTTGGAGATTTTCCTTGGATAGATGGATGGATAAAAATGCCTTCATCTTTTAGACTTTGAAATATTAACAAGTGTTGTGGACGAAGCTGGAGGGGGAATGAAAAGGTTGTGAATTAATCGGGCTGTAACTTAATCCCAGTCTCGTTGTTCCTCGATATAAGCATGAAAATTCAAAATTACATTGAAGTTCAGAAAATCAACCGTTTTCATGATATAAATTCAGAATATTGTAATCTTTCCTCTGACAAATAATTGTCGGTTTCCCGGGTTGACAAATATTTTTTTCGCCACAATGCACAGAAAGCAGCTGTTTTCCATTCCCTACGTAGATCTGAAAGACATTGTTTGCAGACGACTCTCTTCTGATGTCAGAACAGGTTTCTTTCCGGCCTAGGCCGGAAAGAGTACCTTCTCCAGCCGCTAACATGAAACTAAGAAAGGTAATCGAAAAACAGCTGATCAAAAAAATTTTCATTATTTGTGTTCATTTTTCAATAATCGAAACATTTATAATAATAACATCATCTTATTGTAATTTGATAGAATAAAAAAGTATAAGCTCAACCTCCCACATAATTGAACATCATCTTTTAGGTTATTTAGTTATTTAGACAAATCAGAATAAAAAATGAAAATACTTGGACGATTTCCTGATATTCAGATCACCTTCCACTTCTGCTTTCGGAAGTGCTTAGTAAACAACTATTCTCATATACATATATATTGTTTATTATTGTGTGTGGCGAAAAATAGCGTTCACACCACGGGCAAAAATGTTTTTCCGGCTCTCAATCTTTTCTAGTCCGGCCTCGGACTTGAAAACCGATTTCGAGCCGGAAAAATCTCTTTTTCTGCTCTAGGTGCGAAATATTAAAAATATTAAATCTTAAAAAGTGACCATTCCTGCACTGATTACAGAACGCAAAGAATCACTTTTCCGCACTAGTGCACAAAGTATTACTTTGCGTACTTTCAATACTTTGTGTATTATCTTGCAGCCATCCCAATCAGCTGTTGACATTGTTGGTGTGTATTTTGAATGTGAATTTGTTCTATCTATATTTTTTTCGATTTTCAAATAAATAAAAATGAGAACTCATTAAGTTATACATTTTGAATATTATTAATTATTTCAAATAATATTTTTTCCATTCATAAATTGATTGGTTGATAAATTATTCAGAAATTAAGATTTTCACAAAATTATTCAAATTTTCAAATTAATTGGATTAATTTCAATGAATTATCGATCATTAATTTTCAATTGGATTATCAAGTTTAAAATAAATTAAAGTTGTTATTAATAACAACATTTTACAGACAAACATTTGATGAATTTCAGCCACCATTTTACCCATAATCAACCACTTTACATATTCAATGGTAACTGTAGGAAAAATTTAATGTGAAATACGTGCGCAAAGTTCGTCTGCTGCACTCAAGAAACCATTCCGCCCTCGCCTACGGCTCGTGCGTAAACGCTTCTTTCGGTGCAGCAACTGTCACTTTGCGCACTAGTTGCACAAATAACTATTGTATAGTAGCTCTCATCAAATTCTTTTCCAGCTGTTGTGAATATTAGCAGTAGAGTCTCCGAGGTGGTTGACAGCATTCAACTTGGTATTTTCGTTCAATAATAATTAAGTTTTCCTCACTAGTGAGGTCATACCAAATTTCCAACTGTTGTACAACCAAAGGTTCACTATGACACAACCAGAACTCAACAAATAACTATTTCTCAACCGTGACCTTGCCCTCAGTAGAGATCCACCCATTAAACGTTAAAAACATGGCGTTACCCTAGACAACTCCATTTGCATTGCACTCACTTCGGCTGGGCTAGGAGCTGGTTACACACTTACTGCAGTAATTGAGTTATACTTTCTCACACAATTTCGAGGGTTGAGGAGCAGAAGAAACGTGCGAAGGAGATAGAAAATAGGCGATAGGAGAATACGACAAAGAAAGAAGATGAGCGAAAGGAGAGAGCACAGAGCGGATTACAAGCTTGAATAGAATTTCGGATTCCTTGGGGATCTTTTGCAGAGAAAGTGGTGAGTTGTTGACTCTCACCCACTCTCATAATCTCTCTCTTTCTCCTTCATACTCTCCTTCCACTTTTTTGTCATCCTCATCCTCATCCTCCTTCTTCTCCTTCATCTTCTTCATCTCTTCCAAGGAGCCAGGTGGCCCATATAGCATTTCCAGAGCAGTGTACTCTTCTCTACATACAAACTGGCTCCATTTCACATAGCGTTCAGTTTCTGTACTAACCTACTTTATCTACTTTTCTAGGTTATCTAGGTTATCTACTTTTCACAGCTCGAAAATCATCTTCTATTCTTCTGCTACCCTTAGTTCTTTATGAGACCGTGCTCAGAACCCTTTTTCATTCACATATCCTCTACTCCTCCACATTGTATTAAACATTCTTAATTTTGTAAGCTTGATTATAATCAATCATAATCATTAATATCGGATCACCGAGCTTCGCTCTTTATTTATTGACCTTTGGAAACCAAACACAATACTTTAAAATTATTGGGGAAGTACTAACAGCACAGCCCAGAACTGTTTCTTTCCCGAATTTTGATTTATACACTATAAATAGTCCAGAAAGTAGGTTATGTTCAATACACTTGAATTCCGGTTCAATTTTCTGTTCAAACATTTGAAAACAAAAAAATTATATACAAACCAGATTGAATAACAAAATAACACTCACTAATCACTTGAAATTGTCAAATAATGATCAACTTTGAAAATTATGATATAATCTAGTTTAGGAGGATTATCATGTCATGTCAACAAATCAGATTATGTTGATCAAATGATTAAATTGTCTAGCTAGATAAATTTCTTATTGATTGATTATAATTACACAGCTGGAAATAATTCTGTCTCTCTCCCACACAAGCACACGAATCCTCTGTTATCGAGAAACGACGAAATTATCATCTGTTTTCCAAGGATGAATTATCCTTTTAATGTCGTTCAGCGAGTTTTCCAAAGAATGAGACCTAGTGCAATCGAATCTCTTTATCATAAACCTACTATGTTCTAAATTTCGTGAAAATCGTTCGAGCCGTTTTCGAGATCCGTTAAACATAAATAACCAGATAAAAAAATAGCCAGATATAAAAATTACCAGATATATAAATACAGAAATCGCTCGCATAATATAATAGGATATAATCATTATGAGTTATGTTCAAAGTTGATAATTTCATTAAAACATACAATATTGATTATGCCTATATGGTTTGCAAGTTAGCTATTCTTCAGTTCTAGGGAGACACAAAAAGAGAAATGATAATGAAACAGTCAAGTAAACAACAAGCAAAACTCATGTTTAGAAAATCCCAAGTCATTCATAACATTGATGATAGGATCCTGATTAAAGATAACAGATGATTCACTCTCATATCCTATTATATAGAGCGAGCAATTTCTGTACTTATATATCTGGTTATTTTTATATCTGGCTATTTTCATATCTGGTTATTTATGTCTAACGGATCTCGAAAACGGCTCTAACGATTTTCACGAAATTTGAAACATAGTATGTTTATGATATAAAGATTTGATTACACTAGATCTCATCCCTGGGAAAACTCGCTGAAGGACATGAAAAGAATAAGTCATCCTTGGAAAAACAGATGATAATTTCGTCGTCTCTCGATAACAGAAGATGCGTGTGCCTGTGTGGGAGAGAGACAGAATTATTTCCAGCTGTGTAGTCATAATCAATCAGCGAGAAATGTTATCGAGCTAGACAATTTAATCGACTTGATCAACATAATCTGATTTGTTGACATGACATGATAATCCTCCTAAACTGGAGTATAGGTCTATCATAATTTTCAAAGTTGATCATTATTTGACAATTTCAAGGTGATTAATGAGTGTTATTTTGTTATTAAATTTTGTTGTATATAATCTAAATTATAATTTTTTTGTTTTCAAATGTTTGAACAGAAAATTTGAACCTGAATTTAAGTGTATGGAAAATAACCTACTTTCTGGACTATTTATAGTGTATAAATCAAAATTCGGGAAAGAAACTGTTTTGGGCTGTGTCTGTTAGTACTTACCCAATCATTTTGAAGAATTGTGTTCGGTTTGTCAAAAGTCAATAAATAAATAACGAGCGAAGCTCGGTGCCCCCAAAGACCTTAAAGAGATATAGACCCACAATGCCTATGCCTTCCCTATGATAGCTCTTACTTGAAATTGAAGGCCGCCATTGGGGTATTTTAGCACGAGATATTATATATTATTTATTTGTAATACTATAGATCACAAAGGAATTGGTGGCATTGGTATGTAATAATCTTATGGGTTGCCCCCTCAATGGCGGATTTCAATTCCAAGTACGACACTAGCGCTGCATGTGAGTCTATGCATCTTTAAGGTCTTTGGGTGCCCCGATATTTGAATCTAAATCTAGCTGATCAGATGATTAGATGAGGTCTATTAGCTGTGAATTTGTATTCAATTTTCAATCAATCGACAATACCGTCAATACAAAGCCAACTCTCTCAAATCGATTTGAAAACTTGGTCGACCGTTATTACTTCAGAGTCTAAATGTGTTGGCGATATTATTCGACTAGGGGGTGTAGTAAGCGAATCGAACGGCTTTAATAGGCGCGTGCTTTATCTGTAAGTGCTTGAGCACAGGTGTGTGTCTGTGCCTGTGCTTGGTCACTGCTCTGCAAGAACATGACTTCCTGGCAGAGGTCCAATCTTGCTGCTCTCCCATTGTCTGGACACCTCAGGACCTATTTCTCACCCTATCTATGGTCTCTTCTCATACCTCCTATCTCTGTGGTCCTTGCTTTGTTTATCTGTCTTGCTTACACTTACCATAGATTGAACTTCTTCTTCAATTTCTCTCTATTTCTATATTTATCTCTCCTTTTCCTCTTCTCTCTCTTAATTCTCTCTACATAACTCTTAATTCTCTTCTCTTCTATTTCTAAGAACCCAACTTTGACTACCTTGTCTTACTTGCACTCACTCATTTTTCACTCTTCAATTGATTTCTATGATTCCTGCTCTTCATTTAACTTTATCACGCCTTTCCTGTGCCTATTCCTCTCATTCCTATCCCGTTTTCTTCCCCATTTCGCTTCTCTCATCTTCGAGTCCGTCTCTCATTCATATTCAATCTATAATAATAATAATTAATAATAATAATAATAATAATTATTAATAATAATTATAATAATAATAATAATTATTTAATAATAATAATAATAATAATTATTATTATTATTATTGGGTGGTTCGTTGGAGTATGTGATAACGCGCCGGTCTAGCAATCAAGAGAACCCGAGTTCGAATCTCGATCGGGGCAAAAGGTTTTGACCACAGGCCAATTACATAGATACGGCCACCCCATATTTCGGAGGAGACGATAAGCCGTCGGTCCTGACTACCTAATAAGTAGTCGTCATCTCTGATCATCTTCCCTCTCCCTAATTAACCACGCACAACCCTAAGAGCTTATGTGGTCATCACCCTCAGTATTATTATTATTATCTCAACTTTTACTTGTTGTATCAATAAGAACTTTACTATATCTGTATATCTACTCTCATCTTCTATATCTCCCATCGTATATTACTATTTTATTATGTCTCCTCTTTATATTCTCATCTCTCTTTAGTTCTTCTTTGCCTGTTTTTATCTCTCTTGAACACCATGAATATGTAATACTTCTTTCTTTCTATTCCTCCACTCGGTATTTCTCCATTTCACTCTCTTTCTCCTTTTTCTCCACCATTTAATCTTCACGCCTGTCTTTCTATCAACTTCTCTCTTTCCCATTCGTTATATTCATTCATGACGTTATCTCTTCTCCTCCTCTTTTCTTCTTTCTTTTTGCATCCTCTATCACTTCTTTCAAACATTTCTCCTCTCTCCCTTCCTTTCTCTCAACCCTTTTCTCTCTCGTTCTTAACTCCTCTCACATACTTCTTCTCACCCTCTCTGTCTCCATAACTGCAGACCACCTCCCTTAACTCACGCTCAGCAAACGTTTCCTACAGCAGACAGCATGTAATAGCTTCCTGGGGGTGTGTATAGGCCTACAGAAGGGTGGAACCTCAGTCGTGTTGTGGACCTAGGAGGCCAGCCCATTGCCAAGGTGTTGGGACAATATTTGGCCAGCCAGGCTTGCCAAATGAGGGATAATAAATAAGAGAAGCGGATGAATAGTGGATAGTAGACTCTCTTAATGGGTATGACAGAGTATACTCCATTTGGTGAACTTGGTGCAGAGGAAAATGGAGTCTTGCTCTAAGATTTGTTATTTTGATTTGATTTGTTATTTTGATAATTGGAGTATTACCATAGAGAAACGATAGCATAAGTAGATATCCCATGGTATAGGGCGTTTTTAATTACAATGCAAATAAAACTAATGTAATAACATTGAAATAAAAAATAATAAGATTTATACACTATAAATATTCCAAAAGGTAATACCATAGAGAAACAATAGTGTAAGTAGATATCCCATGGTATTGGAAATTTATGTCGCAACTTTTACTGTTATCCCAAGCCGATAGTTCACATAGTTCTTTCCTATGCAGCTGTGTGACGCTGGTAGTCTCTCAAATTATGCCGTTCTTACACTATCACTTCAACAAAACAGTGAAAATTGACAATAATCGACAGTAATCGGCTTGAGATAACAAAAAAGTTGCGACATAAACGCCCTATACCATGGGATATCTACTTACACTATTGTTTCTCTATGGTATTACCTTTTGGAATATTTTATAGTGTATAAATCAAAATTCGGGGAAGAAACAGTTTTGGGCTGTGCCTGTTAGTCCTTCCCCAATCATTTTAAAGAATTGAGTCCTGACTATCAATAGAGAAATAACGAGCAGAGCTCGGTGCCCCGATATTTAATAGTGAAATGAAAAGTAATGTTTAGTCTCTGAGACTAGCTTTAATGACAATTAACATAAAATTTCATCTTGCTGCTCAATGTTCGAGCTTTCAGTTTTTCAGTTTGTAGAGGTTTACATGGTGTAATAATGGTTATATTACTTGGTGTAATAACCGAAACCTGTAACTCAAATAGCTCAAATGTTTAAAAAAATTGAATAGTTTTGATACGAAGCAAGCCGTTTCCATTCAATACGGATCACCTTCCACGACAGAATCACCTTTCTTGATTCATACAATAAGTTCATCATCAAAATGATGGGGAGAGAAAAATAATAATGTAACCTTGTGCTATTCCTCTCCCGAATTTAAATAAGGTTACACATAGTCCGAAATGGGTGAAGTCTTGTAGTTGTTCACTTCACAAAATTTCCAGTCCTCAATCATTTTCACAGAGTAGATTTTTAAATTGCTTCAAAACCGAACATAGAAGAAATATTTCACATTCACTACAACATAAAAATATCCTTTGGTACTTGAAATGAAGTGCAAAATGATTTTTTCGCCACACTGCACAGAAAGCAGCTGTTTTCCAGTCCCTACGTAGATCTGAAAGACATTGTTTGCAGACGACTCTCGTCTGACGTCAGAACAGGTTTCTTTCCGGCCAAGACCGGAAAGAGTACCCTTTCCAGCCGCTAACATGGATTTTAAGAAAGGTGATCAAAAACAGCTGATCAAAAAACTTTTCATTATTTGTGTTCATTATTCAATAATTATCAAAACATTTATAATAATATCATCTTATTGTCATTTGAAAGAATAAAAAAGTATAAACTCAACCTCCCACATAATTGAACATAATCTTTTAGCTTATTTAGACAAATCAGAATGAAAAATAAAAATACTTGGACAATTTCCTGATATTCAGATTACCTCAGATTTGCTAGAGCTATGACCTTCCACTTCTGCTTTCGGAAGTGCTTAGTAAACAATTGTTATTATATATATAGTAAACAATATATATATATTGTTTATCTTTCTGTGTGGCGAAAAATAGCGTTCACACCACGGGCAAAAATGTTTCTCCGGCTCTCAATCTTTTCTAGTCCTCGGCCTACAGCCTCGGACTTGAAAACCGATTTCGAGCCGGAAAAGTCTCATTTTCGGCCCTAGGTGCGAAATATACCATTCCTTGAAATGAAGTGCAACATGATTTTTTCCAACATCAAACCTCGATAATATGATAAATCAATACTTATAGGTCAACAAAATAGGAATCGATGAAATCACAACAGTGGATGTTGAAGTTCAATCAACAATCAGTGGATATTGAATCCTAATCGACTTATCACTAATCAATCATCAAACTAATTATCATCCCATGAAAACTATCCTACGCTATATCCTTTATCAATCACCAAACTATTCAAACACTATCCGAAGTAATAATCAACATCTATCGGATACACAACATGTCTCAGACATGCGAAGCTAAGCAAACGTCGCGGTTTACCAAAAGCGATTTCCGACTAATGTCTGAGTAGATTGCATGCGTTCAGGGCTCTGTTCCAGACAGAAGTAAGTTGTCTAGAACCCAGAGTGAGTGAGACAGAATTACGTTGTCTGGAACTCAGAGTGAGTGAACTAGAGTGAGTGGGAAAGTAAATGGGTAAGTGATCAAGAGTAAGTGAGATGTGCTCCAGACAGCAAATAATTACAACTAGTCACTTGCTCGTCTACTGTTTTGCTGGCTTCTGTGTTCCAGACTCAATGTTTGTCTTGGCGTTTGCCATTAATTGACATTGGCTGAGCACACAATCCAGAATCCATGGAGTTTGGTGACAGACAATTAGGGATCTACGTGAGAGTATCGCTGTGCTTGGTATGTATATTATGCTGGGATAATACAATTCCAGGAATTTGGATGGAATTAGTTGGGCGTTTTGGGTGGAATGTGCTTGCCGTGACGATTATGAGGAGAGTTATTGTTGGTTTCAATGAGAAAGGTATTTGATACTTGCTGATAAAGCTCATTTAGTCATAATGATCCAATTATTTTATCTGGTTGGATATTGCAAGGAAAGTAGAATAGATATAGAATGTATTCTGGGTACATTGTATTATTGTTAAGTCATGTCACAGGCCCTGAAATTGATCAGATGCGACATAAAAGTTTTGACATAAGACCTGAGCTAGCCATGTGGCAAGTTTTTAATATTATGAGAATTATTAGATATAATCTTCATAACATTGTTAAATAATGATTTTAATATCGGGGACCGAGCTTCGCTCTGGAGTACAAAAGCATAAAAAAACTTATAACGAAAGAAGAAATTATAATAACATTCATACAGAAATGTTCCATCTAATAACAGCAAATTGAGATTAATTCCCAGAGGAATGGAAAATTTCTCTCACAAAAGCCCAGTTGCATGAAAGCCGGTTTGATTTCAATCCTGATTAACTTCACGTGAACCAAATCAGAGAGGACCATTTCGAAAACATGCATCTACTGGAATTAATCACGATGAAAAATAACCCAGCTTTTTTGCAACCGGCACTAAATACCTTATTGAATGATTACAAAAGTTCAACTGCTGAGTGATAATATTGACACAGTCCGACACACATGAATTCGCTTCATGTCACCAACTTCTATCACCAACAGACGACGAAATAATTATTATCAGCTGTTTTTCCAAGGATGAATAATAATTATCCTTTCAATGTCCTTCAGCGAATTTTCCCAGGGATGAGACCTAGTGCAATCGAATCTTTATATTATAAACCTACTATGTTCTGAATTTCGTGAGAATCGTTAGAGCTGTTTTCGAGGTCCGGTGAAATACAAACATATAAACATCTAAACATCTAAACATCTGAACATATAAACAGAAGTTGCTCGTTTAATAGTATAGATTATGAGATATAGTATTCCAATCATAAAACCACTTCACTTTTTTGGGCTACTTTTGTTCCAATTAATAAAAACAATATAAAAACTTGTAGCATCCTTTATTGAAAAAACTTGTTTATTCTCTACATTTTAACTTGAAAATTACCTATGGTCGAAATTAGTCGTAAAAAAATTTTAAAGTTTTTCCAATAAAGGGTACTACAAGTTTTTATTTTGTTTTAATTAATTATTCCAATCATATATTATAAGCGGTGTATCGAATTGGAATTCTATATTGATCCAAATCACTGTACCGTGGGATATAACCTAAATCCTTGTAACCCATTTCCGTGAATTAACGTGCAAGAGGGAGTATTTCAAATAGTTTTTCAGGAAAACTTCGTTAATCAGGGACTATAGTGATCAAATGTGTAAATTTTTTATTGAGGTCTCTCATAACTCTCACTCCCACATATCCTGATAACAAATATACAGAATACGGAATTAGTTGACCATCAAACATATTTAGCTAACTACACACAGATCGATTTGCCATCCTGATTGAACAAAAGTTGTCAAAAATTATGTAAATTTGAACATTTTGAATGAGAAAGACTAAGAAATTGTCAAAAAACCACAGATTTATTAATACTTGGAAATACCGGTTTTGGTTATTACACCATTGTTAATCTCTGATAAACTTATCAGAGTTTATCAGAGATTGACAATGGTGTAATAATCTCTGATAAACTTATCATAGTTTATCAGAGATTGACAATGGTGTAATAATCTCTGATAAACTTATCAGAGTTTATCAGAGATTGACAATGGTGTAATAACCGAAACCGGTCTTTCTAAGTATCAATAAATCTGTGGTTTTTTGACAATTTCTTAATCTTTTTCACTCAATATGAATAGTTACCACAATATCAACTTCTTAACCACACAAAAAGTAAATTTGAACACATCAAATGTTTGACAAGTTCCATTAAATATGAAAGAATTTATAAGGATGTCAGAAAACTTACGTCCAAATTGATGTGTTTGTGCCTGGTTTAACAGATATTTTGAATAAAATATCTTCTCTCCAATCAAGCAAAGCAATAGAATCTTCAGAATAGATTCAAATTCTCCATGCATATTTCTTCTAATATGAGTTCGAATAGATTCCTTTTCTCAACGGAGTTATTGCTCTGTAAATTTATAGGAGACATGAAATTCTATCAGGCTCCCTCAGCTTGCCACACAATGGAAATTCACGCACCACCCAACCAATTCCATATAGTCACCCCTCAGGAAGTTCTTTTTCTCCTCACCAACTTGTTAGAGAAACATCAGAAAACTTTGCAAGTGATTCATGAGGGGCACATTTTTCAAAGAAAGTGACTGTTTGATTTCTTTTGAATGTGCAAAACCTTGGTCCCTCAGTGTAGCAGCTCCCTGGGTTTTCTTGAGAAGGGGTTCCTTAGTTTTACTTAGGGAGGTGCAGTTTTCTTGGAGCTTGATGGGATTTCAATAGGGTCTGATAACATCGATATAAAACATCCCTGAATGGCATCTCGTGAACATGTGGACTAATGCTTTTTTTCAGTGGCACTAAATCTTCTTTTCTCGTGTCAGTAGAAGGCTGAACACCCCGCCCCCTCTTCAAAGAGGGGTTTTTGTTCTTCCTCCTCACAACCTTTTAAGGGGGGATGTGTTCCCCCCCCTCAAACCACAACCCGCTTCGCGACTTTCCTTAGCGACACCCCGAGGTGACATTTTTATCAAGTTTAGGCTGGATCCCATCACTTGACAGTACTAGGCCAATGGAAAACAATAGCGTTGTGGTAAGAGCGATAGGGCGTAGATTGAATGGTTTGATAGCTTAGAATGAGATCGCTATTTTCTCCTGTTTTCGTGAGATTTATGAGAATTTCATTCATGACATGACATAACTTGAATAGATCGAATGGTCATTGAATCGGAAATTTATTTCGAATTGAAAAAATGTATTACAGTAATTGATAGAGAAATTTATTCAAAAAATAATGAAAAATGAATCTGGAGGGGTCTCAATTAACTCCCATTGATAACAATCATCACAGTTATTCTGTTGTGATTAAGTTTCATATCGAAATGTATTTTGACCATCATAAAACTGGGTTGCTTATTGTTATCAACAGAGGTTGATGTCTCTAGCAATGGATTTTGTATTTTCTTTATATAGATGGACCTGAGTGACCATTGAAATGTCAACCATGAATGAAAGATTAATGCATGATTGAGGAAATTGTCCTCGGTTAAAGATGAGGAATCTGTTTGAAAACACATTTGAAATCTTATTCATGCATCTCACCAATCTATCGAAAACATTTTGTGGTTTTTGAATTATAATGAAATATCATGTAAGTGTGTGACATTCAATATTCAATAGCTGACTTCACATCTTAGATGACTTATCTATCTAAATGTTGTCCCTTTTGTGTTATAATTATATTAATTTTCTATTGGATGCAATCTTCGAATACCTCAGATCCTTCCACTCTCTTGGAAAACACACTCCTGTCGCTTCAACTCCTGGTGTCTCGAAGTACACTATTTGCCGTTTTTCTTATTTGATAACTATTGGAAAAGACTAACTTTCCTGTATTATTTTTTAAAAATTTCTTCAGAGATGATTCAATTGGAAATGTTATAACATAATCCAAATCAAGTCTAATATATTTTTATTTTGAAAAACATGACTGCAGTAATTGAGAATACAGTTGAAGTGACAGTGAGCGTCATGGATTAACGTAAATAATCAATCTCGTTTTAAAATCCCGTGACCAGCATGAATATTATGATGAATTATTGGTTGTAGGGTCTGTGCAAGAAACAATTCATCCTATTTATCCCCAATCTCACGCCTCGTTTGAGCAAACAATTTTCCAGACAGAAAGCATGCCTCTGTTTGTCAAGATCACGGAAGAGAGCAAACAGGCAGCAAGGATATCCAGGATATTCAAAGGATATCCACACGTACAGTCAACAGGATTACAGGATGCTCTCTGCGCGGAAGGATGTGCAGAACAGCATTGAAAATCAGAGGGTAACCGAAGATAAATATTTTATATAAATCAAGATTAGAGACAAAACTCGAAATGAAAAACAGTTTGAATAGCGCGCGCGAAGGTGGGTTTAGTTGTGGGTGGGTGTGTGCGTGTGGAAGTTGTCAATAAATCAGTTGGACGTTGCAACGACAATGGAACAGGACAAAAAACAGTTCAAGTTTTCGGACTGCCGAGGAGGGACATTGTTATTGTGTAAGGGGGAGGGGGTCACAATGGTCCACTCGCTTTTATTGGCCCTGATAAGAGGGGATCTCTGACCTCTTCCATCCATTCCCTCCAGTCACGGTTCCCTGGAATAATCAATTCGAGGCTGTCCACTTTGTGGGACCCCCCGACTGCTATCATGCAATCCCAAGATCTGGTAGGATAATTGAAATGATAGAAACGATGCAGACCGAGAGTTTTTGGGATAGATTCCCCGGTTTTTCACGAAAATTTGGCTAGTTGTTGTTGAGTTGATTTGATTGAATTTGAAAGTTGATGAGAAATTGTATTTTAGACTTTTTAGGATGATTGAAACAATTTATCCAAAATCTTTGGGATGGATTCGAGCCTCGCTTTTTCACAGAACTTTTGACTATAATTATTGGAAAAACGTTTCTAGTTATTGCTCAGTCGATGATATTTGAGAGTTGATGATAATTCTATTGTAGGAATAATAATGTTTGAAGAGTACTATAAAGATCATTGTGCCATCCTATAGATATTTGTATCAATATCTTGAAGAGCAATGTAAAGGTGCGTACAGACTTTTGCTCTGCTCCGCAATCGAACGTCACTCGAGCAGATCGATTGATGATCGTCCAGGGAGCAAAAGTGGAACGCGAGAAGAGCGTGTAACAGTTCATGATCGGAGCGATTACGGAGGGAGTGCGAGTGCGGAGTTTGTTGGAGACGCGTATATCTGTACGCACCTTTAGATATTGATATAGATACCTATTAATAGGATCGCAGATTGTAGAACGCTCTCTGCATGACAGCGCCCTTATTCTTGAGTTTATGTTGTTTCCTAAGCTGCTTAAATACCTACTTCATTATCAGTGTGTTCCAGTTTTCTCTACAACTGAAATAGCCTAAACTCGAATAGCCTACACTATTTCTCTTATCAAGTAAAGACTTGATATCATTGGGACACTTGAGTCTTCTATAATATTATCACAAAACCTGAGAAACATTACTACATAGCCTACTAGAAATTTATATGATAGAAATTTCCATAGATTAATTTAACTAATGAAAGGTTCCTCTACAAAATTTTAAATTTATAATCCAGGAGTCAATGTGATTGATAGAAATAATAGTTGACCTGAAAGTAATTGGTTGCGATCTCAAATATAGTCTACATGTCATAGAGATGTAGATGATTTACAACCTATATCAAGTGTTCAACTACAAAATAATGGAATATACTTGAAATGTTGTCAAAAATCCACTTTAATTGGATTAAATGTGTTAAATGTGTTATAATTGAATTAAATGTGTATTAAAGTGGATTTTTGACAACATTTCAAGTCTATTCATTTCTACTTGATTTATCAATTTAAGCCATCTAAATTCAAAATTTATAGCTTTAATGTTTATTTTGGACCAACATTTTTAAAATTGTACACGTGAAATTCTAACCTTATCTTGGACTTTGTCACCTATAAATTTGGAAGAAAAATAGCACAAGGACTACCTTATTATTTCATCTTTCAATGTTATTACATTAGTGTTATTTGCATTGTGAATAAAATAAATAAATAAAAATAAAATTATGGTAAAGTTCCACAACATCAACATTCACACTACAAACTTTAATTACAAAATAATGCTCGTCAAAGTGATGCATGCAATCGTTCAGAAATGTAAATAAAAGTTGGAAAGAAGTAAAATGTTATGTTAGCCGAGACTGCTCTTTTCAAAGTCACAGCCGTTGATGAGAGAGACCGACAACCCTAAGTAGATTCTAATGAAAGTCTTTGCAAGCTCACTGTGGAAATTTGATGGGGTGCCAGCCAGCTTTGAGTTTCTGTATTTCTTTCCCACCTCGCTTCTTCTTTCCGTCTTCCTATCCTTTTCGCACATAACACGGTTTCTTTCCACGGTTTTCCCATTTCCTGAGGTGACAAAACTTCAGACACGTGTGTGTCTCTGAAGAGATGGAGATGCTGGAGTCACGTGAGTGGGAGCGAGAGGGAATGAGTCTGGTTTTGGAATGGATAAACTCGTCTTCAGGGATGAGGGGACGGTAGCTGAATGGGGGAAACTCTTCAAAATTGCCTCTCTTAGCAGACTCCAATTTCCGCTTTTCTTATTGGTAAGCAGGAGTTAGTTTAGGGAGAAGACACACAGGGAGAACAGGGCAAAGAAAACGAAAAGGAAACACATAGAAGAGACAAAGAGAGCGTAAAGAAGAGGAGAGAACGTGTCAAATGGATACAAACTGACGCCTATACTGGTGTTGTACTTCGTTTGTTTTGCAGTTCACTCTTCAACTGAGGCAATGATCCCTAAAGCATGCGAACTTATAGTTGAATGGGATAAGCTCGAGGGGATAAGGTGTTGTTTGTTGTTTTTGGTGTCTCATGTAGTTGAAGTTGTGTCTGTTGATCTCGTTTTATTGAGACGCGGATTTCATTCGAGCTTTATTTGTGTTGCTGTCGTTTACCTTTTCACAGTAAACATCTAACTGAGATTGAATGTGTGGTGAATCGTAAAAGATACAGTTATAGTTGAACAATATCACTTTTAAATCTTCTCAGTTGGTAGTAGAAGATGATCTTGAAAATGATGTACAGTAGTTCATATTAATTACATAATCTAGAATGGCTAATAAGTCAATGAACAATAACTATTAGAAAATGGCTTCTCGATTAATTTGATGAGCCAATGTTTTTTGCCCTGAAATTTTGTTTTGAGCTTAGGATTCTAATTTCGTCCTTATATATATTGTCACGTGGTAATTTGAAACCACCAAATATTTCTAAATGAGCCAATAAAATGTAATAGAACTATAAAATTGGAAAGAAGGTTAGACCTATCTAAAGAGTAAATCAACTCAAATCAAGTATTACTAGTGATTAGGAGTAATAGCATTATCAACAACGATAAGAAAAACATGTATTATTGTGATTTAATAATTATGAGAACTCATTGGTAAGATCAAAAAAAAATTATAAAGCGGCATAATTATTATTGGCGGATTACAAAAATAAAAAATAAAATAAAATGCATGAATATTGAGGTTAGAGTTACTTGTTTACGTTTTGAAAAGAATTAGTCGATCTTGGATAAATCGATAGTTATCCGAACCAATACTGAATGAATCAGCTGATTATTCGATCAACCCATATGACCGGTTGAATCATATAAAATTCACTCATAAAGGATATATATGTATACTAAAGGAAGTCGATGTGTAGAAATACAAATAGCTATTATTTCTGTATAAATATTTATTATAATCTAAAAAAGCATGATAAATCAAGAGTATAAAAAACTCATATAAAAACTAAATGTATTATCTATTAAAATCGTATGTTACGATTTATTTATGAATTCAATTAAGATAAATACCCCATATATCTGTATAAAAACTTCTTTTATTAAATTTTTTCTATTATAAGCCGAGGAAGCCCTGATTCCCAAGGCAACCAATTGTATTGAGTCTATTAATTGAAGGCCAATCAGAGAGTAGCTTACAGAATTATTCTAGGAAGAAGCAAATTTTTCTGAAAACCTCTTTCTTCTGGCTTAAGATCCCACCCCGAGAGGATGCACATGGAGTTTAGGGTTTTTTCTTATTCCTTTTAAAAATTTTTTAATGAATTATTAAGCCAAACCCTTTTTTAAATGTAATGTATGTTTGTTAAATGTAAATTGTTTGTGAACTCAGTGCTGTCAAAGAGTTCGTAATTGTAAAGATTCCCATAAAAATAGCTTTAATTCGAAAGAAACTTATAAAAATCTGGATCACACGTTAGCCCAGCAGTGACGAAAAGGAGCCTACCTAATTAATTATTGGAAATAATTAATTCAATCCACGAGAACATCCAGAACTTCAGTCAGTGAGTGATAAGTCAAACCAAATGAGCTCATTTGTCTACGTTCAGTGGGGTAATGATTAATAAAAAAGCGCTATTCCAATTAATTAGAGTTAAAATAAAAAGTCACCACGTGTTGAACAATATCACATAGTTCACAAGAACATTTTATAAATTTATTTATTATATGTAGGAAGCTTACTTCCATGCACTGCCCGAATTCATATTAAAAGCCCTGAGATCTCATGTTCGAATATTAATTTATTAAATATTAATTCTGTTTATTGAACAAAACATATCATATCAAACTTATAGACCGAACAGGTTTTTATTGGTAGAATTTTGTATTGATTGGAAGTCTAAGTACCAGTATTAAATATAATATATTTATGAATTTGAAATTCATTATTGTGAATATTAGCAAAGCCTGTGATATTATTCAGATTTTAAAAATAGATTATTTAAGTGAATTATAGTTATATCGAATATTTTATGCACATTTTTTCTATGGGAATATATTTTGTGTTTTATGTCAGCATACAAACTTATAGAATTTTTTATTATATCCTAACTCATCTCGTGTTATATAGTTTGAACTGTTTTGGTACCAACAAATATTTAGCAGCACTTAAAATCATAGAATCAAATAATATTAACCTTATTCAGAGCACTCAATATTTATCATCCTTTGATGATATTCATTTCATCAGCCAGAACAAATATATTAAGAAATTATAGTAATAAGGTTCCAGTTATATCATATAAGGATCCAGAGAGCTTCAAGAACTGGCGTTGTAAGTTCTAAGGAATTTTGAAAGGGTATATTGGTGAATACTTGTACTCACGACGAGCGTTTTAAGAATCAACTAGAAACAACTATAGTTGGTCCTGATTATTCTCTAGTGGTACATGGTTACTGATAATCAGTCATCAAATATTCTTTTAATTTCCTTACTGGTATTCTTCAAAAACTTCATAGAAGCAGCGGTAAGAATTATCAATCCTGGTCCTTGAACCTTATGGTGATTATTTGTATTTATAAAATTCATGTTTCTACCACTGAGCTAGAGCTGAGGTTTGAACCCAGTAATTTTGCGAGCCGGAAGGCCTTAATTTTTTGTGAATTTATTCGCAAAAGAGGGAATTTAGAGACTGCTCTTATAAATACCAGAAACATCGTATTATCTGTGAAGGAATTGCAATCTACAACTTCTCGCAATAGCTTCATAACGTGGGACTCTATCATAAGAGATAACCCCCCCAGGACCACAACTTCACAATATGTCTCAGATGAGCCATATGGATGGAGTTGAGCATTTGTTTCTACTTCTAAAATATGGAGCATTTACTTCTACTTCTAAAATATGGAGCATTTGCTTCTACTTCTAAAATATGGAGCATTTGCTTCATTTTCTATGAATAAACGTGAGCAAAACCCTTTGCTCATGCTCATCGAAAAAATAGTTTGAGCATTCACTCAAAAGTAAAAGCTTATGCTCAAAATTGTATGAATAAACTAGAGCATTTGCTCAACTTTTGAAAAAATGCTTCAAAAAAGGTGAGTCTAGTCTAGAGCAGCTTTTCACATTTCGCTCATAGTAAAATGGCTCAACTAATTCGTATGAGGAATAGGAAACTATACCAGATACGATCACAACCAATAGTTGAGAATTATAAAACTCTTTTCAGATTCAACCATGATATATATGATTATTATTCCCACAAAAGAATAAATACAAAAGATAGCTATATGATATAATGATTGCCATCACAAAATAGGAAATAGGCATTTAAGAAGATGAGAGTGTAGACGATTATAAGAAGGCTATTGATATTATAAGATTATGCTGAAGATTATTATAGAGATGACATTTTTTCACGCTATTGTTTCTAAACTCAACTAAACTAAAACTCAATTCATAAATAGAAAACAGAGCAGACGACGCAAACACAAACGGTGTCTCCTACTTGCATATTTAGCACTTACGTGAGCTACAAAAACAAAGTAAGGCCACAAAGGCGAATCAGCTGATGAGAAATTTTTTTACGTATTTTGCTCCAGAGTTCAGAAGCATAAGGTAAAGCCTATTCACATGAAAATGAGCAAATGCTTATGCTTCTACCTCATGCTCATGAGCAAAACCTTATGCTCCATGCTCATGCTCATGAGCATATGCTTTGGTTCTATTCATATGGCCCATTGTCTTACACATATATGTTTCATAAGTCTCAGACAATTTTATACACGAAAATTTAATTATCAATTTGAATGATTCATTTTGTGTATTCAAATATTGGCTTGAATATAAGATAAAACAAAGCAAAGCTTTGACAGTGTAGGCTCACGTTGAGAACTGACATTTTATTTTGAAGTGCTTGAACAATCAAGAATCATAGAAAATTTCCTTTAGAATCATAGTGAGTTTTCTCTGTAAATCTAACTCTCTCAAACAAAGTTTTCTCTAGAATCATACAGAGAACAAAGTTAAGGTGCGTACAGATATACGCGCCTCCAACCCGCTCCGCCCTCGTTCCGCCATCGCTCCGCACTCGCACCGATCATGAACGTTACGAGAGATGTTAGCTCTTCTCGCGTTCCACTCTTGCTCCCGGTCGATCATCAATCGATCTGCTCGAGTGACGTTCGATTGCGGAGCAGAGCGAAAGTCTGTACGCACCTTTACAAATTTGGACTATCCTCTTTTCTTTATTCCATGTTCGTTACTGCAACAAATCAGTAACGATCAAAAAGATAACATAATAATCAATCATGATAAACATTGAAATTTATCCAACACCACTATTCAACTATTAATTGACTGGTTCAAATCTCACTCGAAATCTCTGCAGTAATTCCTGGCCTATCGAACGGTTCCTTTCAGACAGAAGCGATTGAATTGTACGCGGCACACTCGTAAAAGTGAGACCCTGTGAAAGAGGATGCAATTTATTGTCTTTAAATCTTCGAATGGCGCGGAAGAGGTGGAGTAATAATTTCTTCCCTTCGACTTTCTTTTTTGGGCCCCATGCACTTTCCCTCAGTGTAGTTTTCCTCAATGGAAAATGGGCTTTCCCCGATTCGTGTGTTTGTGTGTAGTTTTCCTTCAATGGAAAATAGGCTTTCCAGATTTAAGTTTGTGTGAGTGTGACTCTGGCACGCAACTGCTCCAACCACTTATACAAAATTGAAAGGTTTTGGCCCCTTTTTTTGACCCCGGGTGCCCTTGATTTGGTAACAAAGAGATAAGCACTTGACAAGGGATGGAAATACAAGCGACGCCAGTCCCAATCTACTATCTGATTGATTGCTTTTCAGGAAGCAGATGGTTTAAATTGGATCAAACGGTTTCTGTTGTATAGTTTGATCGATGGAAATTCTTTGTAGCCCAGGCAAGGAATCCTCAAAAAAGGCATAGAGGGAAAATTGTGGAACACAAGTTTTGTCCCCGCCGCTCTTTGAAGGGTAGTAAGGGGGTAAAAATTATTGTGAATTCTCGACTTTTGGGTCGATGTTATTGTTACGAATAGTACTCTGTGATCTTGTTTTAAAGTCATATTTGATTTTCACCATTAGAAATGAGCAAATCTCAGAATTGGGAATCTTATGATGAGACCATATTAGGTGTTTTTCAGGCGTCTTGGACGGCGTTTTTTTGTCGGCAGGGCAGGAAGCCCTTCAATTGCCTAATCGGGTTGACTTCTGAAAAACGCCTTATATGGTCTCACCCTTAGGATCCTTGAAGTGATACAAATGCTGAATTTCTCTGCTGTTTCTTGGGTTCCTGAGTGAAGGACTTTACTTATAGTTTTTAATTTTTGTTTTATTGAGTTTCGAAGAGATTCGAAAGCCTGAATTCGAAGAGAATTTGTAAGCCTGCATTCTTTACAGTATGTTACTACAAAATAATAATTATGAGGAATGATTAACATTGTTACTAACATGCTCCATACATTAAAATAACCGTGTAAGCGATAATAAAATTTTAGAAGAGCCACAGAAAATACATTACTATCCTTCTAATGAGGCTCTGATATCCTTTACCTTTACAAATCACTTAACTCAACTTCGTACTAATACAAGTTATGAGGAATAATAATTATTTATAATTGTTGTTTTAGGAGTAAGATTGAGTTTCTTTCCACGTTTAAAAAATTTTCAATTATTAATACAGTATTTTCCAGTTATTTAGTGATGATTTAGTGAAGTATTCTTATTCAATTTGGTTTTCAACTTTCCTAAATTCTAAATTCCTAGTTTATGAATATTTTGGACTCAAAATTGGACAAAAATCGTGAAGTGCAAACACAACCTATTTTTTTACTATTTCTATCTAGAATTGGGAAAGGGACAGTTTTGGGCTTCAAGCCTGTTGTTCCTTCCCCAATCATTCATATAGTGTGGTCCACCTTATAATGGCAGTGGATAAAGATAGAAGAAAAGCGATGCCGATTCTCTGCATTAATTAATTATATTTCTACACTGTCAAAAACATAATTGTCATCGTTGTGGACCTAGAAAAGGATAGTACCACCGGCTTTGTCGAATGATAGACAAGGATAGCAAAACCAAAGTTGATCAAATACTGTCATTATAACGTGGACCTCACTATAGTTGAGAATGATATTGTAACCTATGTATCAATGTATTAATAAATGTATGTATGTATGTATGTATGTTTAATTAACATGTTACCATCATGCTTTATACATTCATTACTTCACGAAATGCATGCTTCATGCTTCATTCATTAATAAAATCACGGAAGAACCAAATAAAATACAGTACTACCCTACTAATAAGGCTCTAATATTCTTCACCTTCACGTAGCTCCTAACAAAACTTGATCAGAGATTTTCCTCTCAGGAGAAAATTCTGAGATTCACTCTGTGATCATGAGCAGTTACTTCACGTTTATCCCTTTAATCAGCCCTGTTGCTCCTTGCTTGTGTGACGTTTAAGGGGAGAATAAAAGAGGAACAATTTGCATTGTTTATCTCTCTCACACCAAAGAGCGTTTTAAAAAAGTAGAGTTCTATTTGCAGTACAGAAAATTGCAGGAATTAAAGATTTTTCCTCTCATTATAGTTATTTCTTCTGTTGTGTTATGGAAATTAGAAGGAACTGCATAATAGAGCTTTCTTGGATCTATAAAGCAGTAATCATTCATCATCATTATGATACATGTTTATAGTGTGGTCCACGTTATAATGGCAGTGGATGAAGATAGAAGAATAGCGATGCCGATTCTCTGCATTAATTAATTATATTTCTTCACTGTCAAAAACATAATTGACATCGTTGTGGACCTAGAAAAGGATAGTACAACCGGCTATGTCGAATGATAGACAAGGATAGCAGAACCTAAGTTGATCAAGTCAAAGTCAAAATATTTTATTGCAGAAGCCAATTGAGAACATCAATTGCGCTACAAGCCTACAAATGTCAATGATAGACTGAATCATAATTACAAGCAAGCAAGAAGTCATTTTAATAAATCATAAAACAAATTGTTCCCTATTATGAAACTTAGAGTAGGCTAAATTGATACAATTAAATAACATTGACTTGATTTGATTTGATTTAGTTGATTTTCAACATTCATAACGTAAATTTGTTATTGAATCTTAAATTTTACTCAATTTCTTTAATCCTCATACTACTCATAAAACAAATTGTTCCCTATGATGATACTTTGTGTAGGCTACATTGATACAATTGAATTACATTGACTTAATTTGATTTGATTTAGTTGATTTTCAACATTCATAACATGAATTTGTTATTTAATCCTTGAATTTAACTAAATTTATCTAATTCTCATACTACTCATTATCAATTTTCTACAGCAATTAATAACTTTTTCTTATTGTTTCAGGTATGTAACAGACGTAATCCTACAGATAATTCAAGCTACCAGTCCTACAAGGTATGGAAATGTTAATTACTACCTTAATCGGTAATTAGCCGAGAGAAAATCAGAATAATAATAAGATCATTGCTTGTATATAAAATCAAACAAACTCATTTCAATAGTTTTTTTTCAATTCTATTAAAATTTTAGTTAGAATGGTACAGTGGTATCATAATATTCTTCCAAATATTATCATTATTTGTGTGCTCTCAAGTAATAAAATCTGAGAATGGCTTGGTGAGAAATCAAACGAAATCTTCCAATATTCCAATACGAAACTCATTCAGGAATGAATTATAATCATGCTTATTTGGGATTTACTAAATGAAGTATTCTAATAGGATATCATTGAAGTATTCTAATAGAATATTACTGGAGTATTCTAATGGGATATCACTGAAGTATTCTAATAGGATATCACTGAAGTATTCTAATAGGATATCACTGAAGTATGCTAATAGGATATCAATGAAGTATTCTAAGAATATATAACTGAAGTATTCTAATATGATATCACTGAGGTATTCTAATAGGATATAACTGAAGTATTTCAATAGAATATCATTGAAGTATTTTAATATGATATCACTAAAGTATTTTATTAGGATATCACTGATTCTGTCTCTTCTTATCGAATCAAAAAGGATGGCGACTCTTCATAAAATGTCAAAGTAGCTTCCAAATACTGAATACTCACTGTTTCAGTTTCCTACTATCCAATCAAAAAGGTAAACTACTCTCTATAAAATCTCAAAGTAACTCTAGAATTGGAAACCCCGTCTTATACCCTAGCTGAATATAGCTTATACGTCTTATACTCTAGCTGAATACTATAGCTGAATTGCTTCAGTCTCATATTATGCTCGAAAATATAATCTATTATACGGGAGAATGAGTTGATAATACAGAATAATCCACTCGGAGATGATCTCATCACTCGTGAGAAAGCGAGCCTACATTAAAATAATACTGATAACAACTTGTCGCCGCATTGTCTAAAATATAAATGGGCCATTCCGACTCCACAATGTGCAGAATGTTTCAGGGGCCTCCAACAATTGAAACAAATGAAAACCTCCCACCACTCTGTCAGCCTATAGCATTATACTCTTCCCGTTCCCAACAATGAAAACAATTCCAGACTTTCAGGGAAAAGTAACGATGAACTTGTCAGATGATATTTTGTGAAAGATGAGCGAGAAAGATGAAAACAACAGACGCAGTCGGAGCGGAGCACATGCTGTATGATTTTCCGACAAAAAAAAACTTCCAAACTCGTCCCCGGACGATTTTCGGTGGCGCTTGCTGTTTTTGTACATGTGTGTTGAAAGTTTTTTCGGGTTTTGGGTCTGTCCCAATGTATTGATTCGTGCTGTTTTTCATTGGCGTCTGGACTGTTTTTTGAAATTCATTCTGTCGTACTAGACAGAGTGAAGTCTAGACTTCATGAAGGATTACTTATTATGTTATAAGATTTGTTGAATTGTGGCTAATTTGTCAAGACTCAAATATATTGATTCTATTGTATTCAGAATCAAGTCTGGACTGCATAAACCGTCACTTATTTTCTAAGACTTGTAGAATTGTTGAATCAGTTGTCAAGGCTTTGTTAGAATCATTTTATCGTATTCAGAATGAAGTCTAGGCTTTATGAACGTTCGTTCACTTATGTTATAGGATTTGTCGAATTGTGTCTAATTTATCAAGGTTTTATTACATAAATTTTTATCATATCCATAATGAAGAACAGGATTCATAAACGATCACTGATTTTCTAAGATTTGTTGAATTGTTGATTGAATTGCCAAGGCGAAGTTGAATAATTTATCCTATCGTATTCAGAATGAAGTGTAGGCTTCATGGACGGTAACTAATTTTCTAAGATTTGTTGAATTGTGTTCAATTTGTCAAGGCTCTGTTAGAATCATTTTGTCGTATTCAGAATAAAGTCTAGGCTTTATGAACGTTCACTTATGTTTTAGGATTTGTCGAATTGTGTCTAATTGAAGATTTACAATCAATATAAGTAGATTTTGTTACATTAATTTTATTGTATTCAGAATGAGGTCTAGACTTCATGAACGGTCACTTATTTTCTACTAAGATTTGTTGAATTGTTGCCTGCACTTTTCAAGGCTCTGTTTGATCGTATTCAGAATCAGGTCTAGACGGCATAAACGATCACTTATTTTCTAAGTTTTTTTGAATTGTTTCCTAAATTCCCAAGTCAAAGTTGAATTTATCATATCGTATTCAGAATGAAGTGTAGGCTTCATAAATGATCACTTATCATTGTCTCAGATTTGTTGAATTGTTGCCTCATTTGTCAAGGCTTTGTTAGATTCATTTTATCGTATTCATAATGAATTGTTGACTTCATAAACGTCGCCTCTTAATTTCTGAAACTCGGCAGTAACTCTGTCAAGGTTTCATAGACAATAAGATTGAACGTTATGGTAACGGTATGGATTTGTCTATGATTTTATTTTGATAAGCGGGGCTCCAAATCTTCAAAGAGGTCAATTCAATATATTCATGACATTGATTGTTTCAAATAGATCCACAAACAGCACATAATATTCAGATGAAAGTCTCATTTGATTCTTAACACAAACTCATGTGACTTGAAATGTTTGTTTACTCTGATTTTGACAGCATCGAAATTGTGACACCAACGTGGAAAATGTAATCTTGACGTTTATTTCATAGAATGTAACTCCGATTTCCATTTATCCCAAGAGCAATAATACAAGAATTCTAAATTAAATTTCTGAAATAATGAAATATATATACAAATGCGATATTAAAATTATATTTGGCGACAATTTATTGAGGAATGAGAACCAGAATAATAACGTCAAATTTAAATTCAATTATATTTCTCTGAAATTTCCACCTCCACGAAGAATGAAGTCTTTCGCGATTCATACATTCTCTTCATTGTGAATTTAGATGAATGAGAATGAATGATTGTGGACCACAAAACCACCGTAAAATGAATACGAGTGAAGCAGTTTTGCATGATGTGTGGAAGCCAGATTTTGCAACCGTCTTATGCGCATATATCTCCGTCTCATACGCATATATTATATCTGAATGGGAAAGATTGTCATACGGAGATATATTTGTATAGAGGGGTAGACTTGTCGTAGCTCGCGCCTTCACAGGGGTGGGAAAGAGAGAGGAGATTGGAATTCTGGAGTGAGATTATGAGAAAGTGGGGGTGGAATTGAGAGAAAGAGTGAAAGAGATTAGGATAAAGTGAGAGTGAATTTGAGAAAGAGCGAGATAGTGAAAGGGAGATATAGATATGGAGAAAGTAGGGGTGGATTTGAGAGAGCAAGAGAGAGTGAGTGAAAGGGATAGATAGATTAGGAGAAAGTAGGGGTGGATTTGAGAGAAAGGGTGAGTGCGAGAGGGAGAGACAGATTAAGAGAAAGTGAGGGTGCATTTGAGAGAGTGCCAGATGGAGTGAGTTAGGGATAGATTGGGAGGTAGTGAGGGTGGATTTGAGAGATTAAGAGAGAGTGAGAGAAAGAGTTCAAGAAAGAGTTTGAGAGAGAGTGTGTTTAGGAGCAAGTGAGGGTGGATTTGAGAGAGAGAAGTGAGCGAATGTTCTCTTCATCACAGACGTGTCAAAAGCAGACAGCGTTGCCAGACTGTGCCTATTGCTATGTCAACTGTAGTTAGCTTACAGCCGGTTAGTGGGGAAAAAAGGCCTGAAGAGATGATGTCTTGAAGGGGCGTTGGAGAGGAAAGATTCAAGTGCACCTTGCTATGAGCAGTGGATGATTCTCAATTGGGATTGAAATGCAGAGGGGTTGGTGAAGAGAAATCTATATCACAAAACAATCAAAATGAGTAATATTGTGGAACAATATTGACAATCTCTCAATCTTTATTGACAATCGATGAAAATTCTATTAAATCAAGGAATTGAAGAAGTTTTGGGCAATTGCCTGTTTCTCTTTCCAAATATCGTGTTTGTGACTTTTCTAATAAATAAATAAATAAATAAAAGTCAAATATTTGTTTAGTTTCTGGAGTCTACGTCACATGTATCCAACGTAATTTGAAATATAGAGGCGAGAATCCTTCTGATTCTATGAGAAACTTCAGCCAGAGAAATCTTTATCACAAGACAATCAAGATGAGTGATTGTGGGATAATATTGACAATCTCTCAATCTTTATTGACAATCGATGGAAATTCTATTGGAAATCAAATATTTTTCAAGTTTCTACTGTTCACTAGACATGTATTCAACTTGAGATATAAAGGCAAGAATCCTTCTGATTCTACGAGAAACTTCAGCCGAAGAAATCTATATCACAAGGCAATCAAGATGAGTAATTATGGGATAATATTGACAATCTCTCAATCTCTATTGACAATCGATGAAAATTCTATTGAAAATAAAATATTTTTCAAGTTTCCAGTGTCTACGTCACATGTATCCTTCGTAATTCACAATATAAACACAATAATCTTTCTAATTCTTCGAGAAACTGAGACCTGTGTCTGTGTAACTCCTAGTTGCTTTGCTGTTCAGTGTTCAAATTAGTAATAAAATCGGGACACCGAGCTTCGCTCGTTATTTTTATTTATTGATAAACAGAACACAATTCTCTAAAATGAACGTGTTTATATTTCACAGCTGGCTATACGTCATCTTATGAATTTCGGGGATGTGATATTTTGATTTTTCACATGCTCACTCGCTCATTCACTTATCTACTATCCACAGATGACAAAAGTCTCAGCTGTTTCAGCCAAGGATGAATTGTCCTTTTAATGTCATTCAGCGAGTTTTCCCAAGGTCGAGACCTAGTGCAATCGAATTTTTTATCATAAACCTACTATGGTTCAAATTTCGTGAAAAACGTTAGAGCCGTTTTCGAGATTCGTTGAACATAAATGACCAGATATTAAAATACAGAAATTGCTCCCTTAAAATATAATAGGATAGATGATATGAGTTCATAAACATCACAGAAGTTCAATAAGAAGCCTCAAATTCCAAATCTATAAAAATCCTATATTTTTCCAATCACACCTTATCCAATATCTCAAATTTGATAACCTTAGTGACGGTTGCTCAAAAGCCGATTAAATTTTAATCGTGATCAATTCTACGAGAACCAATCAGAGAAGCCGTCTTGTTAAAACGGTTCTTTGAAAGATCGGTTTCGGTTATTACACCATTGCCAATCTCTGATAAACTAAAACTAAATACAAGAGCAGCATTGTATTTAGTTTTAGTTAATCAGAGATTGACAATGGTAATCGGTGTAATAACCGAAACCGGTCTTTCTGATTATCAATAAATCAGTGGTTTTTTTGAAAATTTCTTAGTCTTTTTCATTCGATATGAATAATTACCACAATATCAACTTCTCAACTACACAAAAAGTAAAACGGTTCTCGTGAAATTAATCACGGTTAAAATTTAACCGGCTTTTGTGAAACCGGCACTTATTCTTCGGAATGTTATTCTTTTCGCTACCATCACCCTTGAAACAAAGATTCATCCATTTATATCTGTTAACTTCCAGATTCATTTTAGAGGTTGTAAGCTATCGACAAGGAGATATGAAAGATACATGTGAACCTCATTCGATTCCACGTTAAGAAAAGATGAAAAATTCATCGGATCAACTTGAATTTGTAAGTTTATCAATAAATCACTCAATCACAACCGGTTGTGACATGTTCAGTGTCAGAAAATGATTATTACTGAATTTAATTCAAATTCTAGTTAGAAACTGCTTCGGCGAAGTTCCAACTTGTTTGCTCTCCAATCGTGAAGGATCAGTGGAAGAATAATATAAATCAATCAAACTTCACTATCCAACACAAACAAAACTTTTGACATGAAGTGATATTGAGAGCAAGAGAAAGAAAGAGTGGGAGAGGAAGAGGAAGAGAGAGAGAAAACACTTCTCAGAAGTCGGAAACCTGTTCAAAGTTTCAGGAATTGCTAAAAGGGAATAAATGTTCGGGAAAGTTATGAGAGCGAGTCTCGACAGATGAAAAGCAGAGATGCTGTTTCGCAAAAGAATTTTCTAAGCAGTAGTGTTGTTCTCAGTGATGGAAATGGAGAAAATTTTTTTCCAAACAGAGGAGTTTGTGAATTTCTGAGGAGAAAAATGAAATCCTTTGGAATTTGACTGTTGGAATTAATGAAATATGCAGGTTTCTCTGAACTGACACATAGGTAGTGACTCTGTTGTTTTGCTTCCTTGATATAATATTCTGATTCATGAGTTATTTGCATCATCATTCGAAGTGCAGTGTATAAAGCGAAGATATATTGGTGAGCTTGGAAAATTGGTGGATTTTTTCAAATTGAAAAAGTAAATTAAAAGGAAAGTTTTGAATTGAGCACTTATAGTTGGTGATAGATGAGGATTGAAATCAAGTTCAACACCAATATCAATGATCAAATCATCTTTCACAAAAATCTGGTGTGGCGCACTCACACAACTTTCCTTTCCGTTATGAAAATTGAACCTGACGCTAGTGTTCTCGCGCATTCATGTCTACTATTCAAATATTTGAGCCAGCTGGTGACAGCGCAATAACGCTGGAGACACACGAGGTCAGCTATCTCTTCATAGTGGATCATTTAATAGAATCAACAGTTGCCAACAGTTTGCAATTGGATGATCACATTTTCTCGAATTTCGAGCTTATTTTTAATTTTAGGTGAAAATGCTACTGAACATTAATTGTAGAGATTCTCATGTTCAATCTTTTCCTCTCGATATTTTTTGTTTAAATTGTATCTGAAGCCTGATAATTGAGAATCTAAAATTAAACTTTGCATAGATGGGGCGGAGCTCCTGAAATTTTTACAGATATGGGACTTGTGGCAGTTGATATAGCTTATCAATGACTACTTTAGGTATGAATTTGATCAAAATCGTTGGAGCCATTTTCGAGAAAATCGCTAAAAACCCTGTTTTTGACCATATTTTCGCCATTTTAGCCGCCATCTTGAATTGCATTTGATCTAAATTGTTCGTGTCGGATCCTTATAGTGTAAGGACCTTAAGATCCAAATTTCAAGTCATTACGTTAATTGGGAGATGAGATATCGTGTACACAGACGCACATTCACTCATACACACACACACACATAGGCCTACAGACCAATACCCAAAAGCCACTTTTTTGGACTCAGGGGACCTTGAAAAGTATAGAAATTTACAAATTTGGGTACCTTAATCTTTTTCGGAAGCAATACTTTCCTTACCTATGGTAATAGGGTAAGGAAAGTAAAAATTATACCTTACGAATACATTTATCTCTCAAATCATACATAAATCCTTGATTAACATTAGAAATTATTACGTATCACTCTTATATCCTCCACAACATCCTGTTACAACGATGGTGTAGTTACCTCTAGATTTCTTGAGTCAGTGATGACTTGTGCTTCACACACGTACTTTAATTAGTGGGACGTGGAGTGATAATGGAAGAAGCCTTCACCCCAAGTCTCACACGAGAGCTGTTTCATATTAAAAACATCCACCTCAGCATGGGGCAGTTTTATGACCTGGTTAATGGAGTCGGACATGTTTATGAAATTTATGTCTTTTGTACGTACACAGCTCTACCCGTGTCGTTCACTTCAAATAATATCGTCTCGTCTCAGTACAAATGTCGTGTCGTTCCACTTCAAATGTCGTGTCGTTTCACTTCAGATGTCGTGTCGTTTCAATTCAAGTATCGTGTATTCTCACTCCAAATGTCGTATCGTTCCACTTCAAATATCGTGTCATATCACTTCAAATGTTGTGTTGTCTCACTTCTAATGTCGTGTCGTCTCACTTCAAATGTTGTTCCGTCTCACTTCAAATGTTGAGTCGTCTCCCTTCAAATGTCGTGTAGTCTCTCTTCAAATATCGTTCTGTCTCAGTCCACTGTCAGACCACCTGGGGCGGTCTAATGAAAATTCTATTCGGGGTGATGGCTTGCTAATCTTGTTCACGACTCTAAATGGAAATTTCATTCGGAATACTCATTGTGGGTAATAATTTTAGTCATATAAGGACACGCCAAATTCAAGCTTCGACTTGAAATGGAAATATTATTTGTCAAACCCATTTTGGGTGATTGTATTACTCATATGACACGCATAATTCAAAAAAGCGTGATTAGAAATCCAAATTCTTTGTTGTTGTTTACTTAGAATTTAGAACTTTTGTATTCAAATTTTATAATATTACTGTCGTCACAAATTTAGAACTAGGAGTTCTCTCAATTCAATTCATGGATGTTGCTTGTTTAGAATATCGCGAATGATGTAGTTATATTATTTTCCATGTGTTATTAGTTTGCTGATGCAGTTTCGAATTAAGCGGAGTCTTGTGAATCAACAGTATTTTTTCAAAGGACTTGACAATATAGAAAAGGATTTTTAAATTACTACTTCTGCTTGACACCTTTCTCATTTGCTTTGCAGTTTCATCTGTTTTGCATGATTAAATTCCATTTTTCGCGAACTTGTTTGGAGTTGAAATTGTTTAAGACTGCGGCTTGATAAAAAAGCATGAATTGGATTTCGAATGACTGTTGTTTCTTGAATTTCTATTATTATTCGTTCAAAAGCTTACCATACTTTTTCTTGTGATCTCCCCGGCACTTCTCATTTCGCACATTACTAAATCAAATCTCTATAGCTGTTTCAATCTTTTTACCATTTGTATGATAATTTCACATGTTATCTTTTGCTGTATGCAGAATAATATTTTGTTCGCAAATGTGATACCTGGACTTTGAACTCTGAGCTTAGCATTCACCTACTATATCGCTATCATTCTGGCTCGAAAACTTGGATAGATATCTAATTTAGTAGATAGAAAATATACTTTCCATTTCAAAGTCAACTAGTAGAAGCTCTTCGTCTACTCCCAACCTGAAGTGAATTCCCAGTGCTCCCACCCAAGTCGATTCTAGATTATAGGCGTTATTTCGACGTTATTACAATTCTAGTCGATTATTTCATTACATGACAGCAATCGCTGGTCGATTCACATGACTTTTTAAAAAATGTAGATAGTTAATCCCTTAATTTCAAATTCCTAGTACTCATACTTGAGTCGATTCTAGATTATAGGTGTTATTTCGACGTTATTACAATTCTAGTCGATTATTTCATTACCTTATATAGCAATCGCTGGTCGATTCACATTACTTTTGAAAAAATGTAGATAGTAAATCCCCCAATTTCAAATTCCTAGTGCTCATACTTGAGTCGATTATAGGCGTTATTTCGACTTTATTACGATTCTAGTCGGTTATTTCATTACATGACAGCAATCGCTGTTCCATCTACCAACACTCGATTCACATGACTTCCTGGAAAATGTTGATAGTTGTTACCCTCATTTTCAACTTCTCATCAGAACAGTTGACAACACATTATATCGGCCATATTCTGGATCATCCATCATTTCAAAATGGGACAGTAATTCAAATTCAACCAATGAGTAATAGTATAACTTACAATAAATAATAAGAAAAATTAGAAGAACAAAAAGGACAGAGGAAATACACCTGGATATGAACAAAATAAAATAACTACTGAATAGATCTGAAACTTTCCTGAACATCTTTAGAAAATACTAATCATGATCCCAAGCATCTTCGAAATCCAGGCAACGTCCACAAAACTCAACATGATGTCTTCAAATAAGCAGCAACATGATAGTTGAACAGTCTGCAATAACAAAGCATTTTGCTGGAAGTTTACATGTCGTGCGTCTGCGAAATATAGAAATAAACATAATAGGCTTGCTAACAAGTTTTGCCATTTGTTCCAGTCATGGGAGCTGAAGTGTAGTTTTGTATGTTAGCCTTGTTTTGCGCCAACAAACTTCAAGTATGACTTCCTTCATCCTCTTCCTTTTCAGTGATTCTCTCTTTCTCTATTCATCCTCGCTTAATCTCTCTCTTTTCACTCATAATTTCTTCAATCTCTTCATTCTCTCTCTCTTCATTAATTCTTCCTTGAATTCTTCTCTCCAATAATTATCTCTCCAATCCTACCTTCTTATTCTCCCCTCCATTATCTTTATCTCTATTAATCATTCCTCCATCATTTTTCTCTTCACTCTCAATTTTCCCATTCTTAGCTTCTTATCCCCCTCTCTCTTCATTCATCATCTCTCTATCTCTTTCTCTGCACTCATTATATCTCCAATCCTACTTTCTTATTCGCCACTTCCTTTATTTTCTTCCTAATCATTCATTCTCTCTCTATCTCTTTCTCTCTACTTATAATCTATTTAATCCTACCATAGAGAAAATATAGTATAGTTATGCTATATTTTCTCTATTATACTACCTTCATTATCACCCCTCCCTTCATTTTCTCTTTTTCCCTTTACCACTTCCTCTCTCTTAAGTCATAATCTCTCCTATCATACCTTCTAATTCCCCTCTCCATCTATTTTCTATCCCTCTTCCATCTTTCTCTCCATTCAACCTCTCACCATCATGTCTCAATTCCTCATCTATCTCTACTCTCAATCTATTCACCTTTCATTGTCTTCTCATCGTCTTTCTCTCTCTCTCCTCTCATCTCATCATCTCTTCATAGCTGAAAGTAACGACTTGGTCAAGTGGCGAAGTTGGAAACTTGTCAGATGCAGATGCGTGTAGCTTGGAGGTGCTGCCATTGAATCCTAGACACTGTGCAGTCATGGATGCAATGTCAAAAGTTCCGGGTGACTCTTCAACGTTCTGTTGAGCGGCTCTGTCTTGTACGAACTTTGTAGAAGTTTCAACAATAACTATTGTGGACGCGTCTTTCGTAACTGTAGAAAAGTTAGTCGTTAGTTGAATCTTACTACAGTTAAACTAGTTAGTCAAGTTTTGCCTAAAGTAACTATATAATCAAATAGTTACTGTATAGTTATGGTATATAGTAAGTACTGTATGTTTATATAGTTATTGTAGTAAAACCCCCCAGGTCTACCCACGCGCTCAGCACCAAATGCAATGCAGCGCAATAAGACCTCCAGCTTCGAATATTGAGAGTTGGATGATTATATCCACTTCAACCATCTTCGCTAGCCATGCCAAATTTCAACATCGAATTGGATATTCTGCCAACGGTTTCCGCGTACTAATCTCAACTTCATCTTCGACCAATTCCGGGAATTCTCCTCAATTCGCGATCGATTACACTTAGAGCTTGAGTGCTGGAGGTGGATTGCTTTTTGAATGATGATACAGAATCTTGCTTGTTTCAAAGTAATGTTCCTCTTTTATTTCATTTCAAAGCATCGACTCCACTTGGGTTCTCTCCAAAAGCCTGATTTGTTTTTTTTTCCTTTTAAAAGTATCTAGAATCATCCATTTTTTTCTTAGTTTTTTTTTGTGGAACTACTATAACAGGTTTTCCACGCTTTAGATAAGAAGTTACAACCGTTTCTGAAGGTAATAAGATACTAGCTAACAGTAAAGACAGTTTCACACACATCGATTTTTGGACGTACGATTTTTTTTCCGTCCTCATGAACTCTACCAGATCAAACGGAGCTTGACAAACATCATCTGTTCAATCTAATAGAGTTTATAAGGACGGCAAAAAATCGTAAGTCCAAAAACAGATGGGTGTTTTACCATACAGAAACAATAGCATAAGTAGATATCCCATGGTATAGGGCGTTTATGTCGCAACTTTTACTGTTATCTCAAGCCGATAGTTCATGTAATTCTCTCCCGTGAAGCTGTGTGACAGTCTCTCATATTGTGCCGTTCATACACTCTCACCCCAACAAAACAGTAAAAATCGACAATAATCAACAGTAATCGGCTTGAGATAACAGTAAAAGTTGCGACATAAAAGCCCTATACCATGGGATATCTACTTACGCTATTGTTTCTTTATGGTTTTACTGACTTAAGACTATATAAAAGTGTTGTAATGTTGTAAAAATCAGAGAGCTCTATCATTCAAGGATCAAATCAAGAGCTGTATTATAGGACTTCACTAAAAAATCCAACCTATTGGAAAGTGAATTGAGATGTTATCACAATGCTGTTACATGAAAATGTTAATGATGATATTTCAACTTATTTTATCATAGTTTATCAGCTTATCCTCCCTCTCCACAATATGCTTCCCATCCCAGATAATAGTTTTGATTATATTGTTCCTCTCTCAACCAATGCCATGATTTGAGTATTATTGGATGAATAGAATAATATATTGAATAACAATAATAGAGTAGAATGAATGATATAATGAATAATAATATTAATTAACCGAGCGAAGTGTGGTCTAAGATTCAAGTCGACGGTTTTGCATTTCTCTTTATGTTTATATGTTTTTTGTTTATATTTATGTTTTTTATGTTCCGCATTTACAGCGAAACACCGCAATAGATTTTAATGAAATTTGATAGGAATGTTCCTTTTTGAATTTCGCGTCGACGTATGCATACGTTTTTTTTGAAATTCCGCATTTCAAGGATAATACAAAAGGAAAGGGAGTCTCCTTTGAACGCCAATATAACCGTAAATATTGTGCCGTGCTTTGAATTTAGAAAGTTAATTTTGAATTTAGAATTTAGAAGCACACACAATATAACTTAATAAAAGGGATGCTTGATAAACATACCTAGTGCTAGAGAACGGGAAACCAGAAATGACAAGAGAGACAACGAAATAGAGAGAAGGTATCAATTATATTGTCACCTCTTACAGTGAATTCAACAATTAATAAAACAAAGAAGTTAATAAAACAAAGAAATCAATAAACAACAAATAAAACAAGAAGAAGAATCATGAAAACCGAAAATAAAATTACTAAATTTAGAAAGTTATCTCTGATATACTTAATTCGGTAATAACCTACTCTGTATGCTCTACATTTTAAAACGTTTTAGATTGAATAATAAAAGCTTAAAGGACTCTAATTTCAAAAGAGCAATTATTGAAAATTATCATCGATATGTCTCAGAAGTTAATCATAAATAAGAATAAATATTTTAAGAAAAGATCCACATAAAATTCATAAAATTCTTAGAACATTAAATTTTGAACACACTTGGAAACTTTAAAACACTATCAAAACATTATCAAATATTAATGATCCCCCCCCAATAATAACTATTTAGTATCTTTATATCATGAACGCTGCAAGGACAAACATTCCTCAAGTATCACATCATGGTATACTACATTAAAAAAAACTAATCAAAAAGATATGTCATCAAAACAAATTTAGGAAAGGTTAGGGTCCTTGAAACTTCATTTGATCCTTTACAACTTTAAGATGAGAATTATTTTAAAACATTAAATTTAATCAATAAGGGACATTTAGAAAATTCATGTATACTCATTCAACTTTTAGTAGTTTAGAAGATTATAATTATTTATAAATTTAAAGAAAACTGAAATTCCCAGCTGGATCCTTACAGAGAAAATATGGCCTCACTTTTCAATGTAAAGATACAACCGAAAATCTATTACTAAAACCAAATTAATGAAATTAATAATCTATCTATCCCCAATAATATCTCAAAATTATAATTTAACAAAAGTCTAATTCCGCACGTTTTACTTGATTGAAAGTCAGTCGTCACTAAAACCCATTTTGTCACATCCGGAGTTCCTGGGACGTTCGTTTAATTTGGAAAAAGTTGTTACCTCATAGCTGTTTCTTCAAATAGAATCTAGGCTCGGTGATCGAGCTCTACACGTCCAGATGGACAGGAGACAGCATACCCCAAGCTAGGACGGCCATCGATTCAGAGGCGTCTCAGCGGCTTAAAGACACACGTTCATGAACCCATGAAATGATAGATTCGTACGTTGATCCCATACTTGATGTTCCCGTACTTACACCGCTGTTAGAATAAAAAAATAAACTAGGATAATACAAATTAACTTAACTTCAGTTGTATAATAAAATCAAGGCATTACCTACTTCAATCTCTTGATTTAAAAGAATAGAATTTATTTGTAATAAGGGTTACGCCCTATACACAAAGCGATGAGTACATAGTATTCCATAATAGGCCTACATAGTACATAATTCACAAGTTGATTGAACAACTTTCCATATCAACTTTCGAGTATAGTTGTTTAATATCAAAAAGATTCTCTTGAAAAATTATATGATATTTAGGTGATTTCTCCCTAATCAAAATCATTGAAATGATTTCAAATATGACAAATAAGATGATAAAATTACTAATAGAATTAATCATAAAATACAGTCTCTGAAAATCTCACAAATTGACAGATCTATTTTTATAAATAATAATAGCTTTCTCTTCAGAAATAATACAAGCCAAAAATATCTTAATTCCTTCTAATAGGCACTCTATATTTCTACAAAACATATACCGTTCATTTTCTTACAACATTTTTCAGTTTGAATTACGATTTCCATCTTCCATTCAAATCAAAAGGACTATTCTCAATTTTTACACTTTAATTACGGTACATTACAATAAATACTTTGATGGAAGCTTTCATTGAAGATAATTTCCTTAATTAAATTATAAATCTATGACGTACCTTTAGTAGCGGTTATAGGAGAAAAATCTCCATTGTGAGGTGACAATTTGATACTCTCTCTCTCTCTTCTTAATTAAAGCGACTACATAGGCAAAAGACAAAAAATGCTGCTGGAACAAAAGGTTCCAGAGCCAAATACTAAAAAAAAGCCTAAAGCTGGCATGGAAGCCATGGTTAACACCAAGTTCTGATCAGACTACATTATTTAGTACTGCTTATGTCGGAGGACAGACGCCGAGTGAAGCCACTTCGCTTTTCTCGTCTTGAGGTGGACAGCTGTGTGATCATCCATACTAGATAGACCTAACCAACACCAACTGTGATTGGCAGTTACTATACTCTAGAAAAATTTCCACCAATAGAAAGGGACGTTACAACTACAATTCAAGATACATTCTCCCACCAAGTGACAGCTATTTTTTCCTAGGCAGCTATAAATTCCTTGCCTTATAAGGTTGTGAACCAGACTTATATTCTAGGAAAATCGTTGATCTTCCCACAACTTCTACACACCTATAGAGTCGACACTACACAACGCAAAAAGCAAGGTTCATGAACTAGACTGTTGCTCCAGGAAAATTGATGTTATTCCTAGGATCCTAGCTTCTACGCACACACTTACAGAGTCAACACAACACAACACAGAAAAGCAGAACAGCACGATCCATTTTTATAACAGGCTAACTTCTCAGGCTAATTTGCATAATTCTCATCGCTCACAATTGTAACAATAAATATTGCTACAATATCAGACTTTGGAATTATTCATCATAAATCAGCTGTCTAGTGGACTATAATACTACCCGTTCAAAAACATCGAACATCTTGAAAATCAACGTTGTAGACAGTTGCAGCCAGACCTGATAACAGCGCTCACACTCACATTCCGGGACGACACGTCACGGTATGATAGGACAGAAAGCTCTATGTTTATTTACGATATTTTCTAGACATTTCAAATTGACAAATTATTTATCATTTTTTGAGAAAAATGATGTTCAATGTATTTTATGTTTTGAGAAAACATAACAACAGGTCAATGTAACTTACTGAGCGCGAGGTCTACTGTTCACAGAACTACAAGTAAAAATATAATGAGATATTCTATGAATCCCGTAATTCATCAGTGTTTTCATTGTATTCAAATGGAAACCCCACATTATATTGAATTCAATTAAGAAGCGGAGCACTAACTTATACCACACATCCGCAGAGTACTTGAAATTGAGTTCTCTTGCGCTCTGGAAAATAGCAGCACAGCTAGTTGTTATTTTTGATAGACTGCATGCTGAAGATTTTCGATTACACCACAGGTGGGAGTCTGAACATACTGGCGGTATGAGAGTCAGTCGGACGCCAATAATTTACTGCACTTGTCGACAATGGTGCGTGAGTGAGGAGGAGGAGGTGTGGGAGGAGGAGGAGGAGGAGTGGGAGGAAGAGGAGAGAGAGAAGAATGAGGTGGAAAAGGAGGGAGAGGAGGCTCATCACCCATCTTCCCTCCTCATCCACACATTAAATCGTGTGAGGGATGCTATCAAATTGAGTAGGAGAGGGATGAGGGATGCGTATGGGAGGGCTGATAATAATAGGTGGCGGGAGGCGGAGTAGGAGGAAGAGGAGGAGTGATTAATATTTATTTATTTATTTATTCATATATTTATACGTGGATACAATAAAAAATCATATAAATATGATTGGGAAGGAACAACAGGCTTGGCCCAAAACTATTCCATTCCCAAATTTTGATTACATGTCCAAAAAATAGGTTATGTTTTCTTCTGTAAGAAGTTCAAGCTCAACTTTCGTCCAAAAATAGATATGAGATGCAAATTTTAAATTTAGTTAAATATTAAAACACCAAAACATACACCAAACATTTAAACATTAAGAGAAATGCCAAACCGTCGACTTGAATCTTGTCACCAAATTATAGTTAAATATTACACTTAATTATCACTGCACATTGTATTAATTAAGTTATTTTATGAATTTTGAAGCCAAAAAATACACACAAATTCTCACTAAGAACAGCTGATATTGTATTACATTATATTAGATTTTTTTATTTCTGTATGTTACAATAATTACTGGCTCATACACTGATTTACATCAAATAACGATAATGCTAGTTCAGTGCAATCAAATTCAGTGCACACATAAAAAAGTTATTGAATGTCAAATTTGTGGTTCGATTTTTATTTATAAAGATTGTGATGTAACGTCAAAATGAAGATGAACAAGGTGGAGGTGGTAGTGGAGGAGTAGGAGGAGAAGGAAGAGGAGGAAGTGAAGGATGAAGAGGAGGAGGAGAAGGAATGATGATGAGGGAGAAGATGATTGTATGAGGAAGAGGATAGGAGGAGAAGGAATGATGATGAGGGAGAAGATGATTGTGTGAGGAAGAGGATGGGTGGAGAAGGTGTAAGAGTATGATGAGGTGGTGAGGGGGAGGTGGAGGAAGAAGTGGATGAGGAGAAGGAGGAGGAGGAGGATGAGGAGGAGGATGAGGAGGAGGAGGAGTAGAAGGAGAAGGAGAAGTAGCAGTGCATGTGAATGCAGCGCCACTCAAAGTGTGAGGGTGTGAATAGCCAAGTGATGTTATTTAGGGTCGGGGGGTTGAAGGGGTTGTGATTGATGAGTGTACTGTAAATAGTGGCGTTAGTGGACGAGCAGGCCACGATATATGGATGCAACGTGTCAGTCGGTTGTGGGTGGGAGGTTAGTGCGTTAAGGGGTGTTGATAGGGTGCGAAAAGTTATGATAAAAGAGGAGAAAAGTGATTTAACTGGCCTCAAGGTGTTTTTTGCTTCCGCACGTGCGTTTCAGAGCGGTGGATGCGTTTTAGTATCATGATCGTCATCATCATTATCATATCATATTTCATAAGAAATAGTAACAGGTATTATTAGTTTTTCTCTCCCAATCTGGGAGAGGAAAACTCTCTCTTTTGGTAGAGAGTTAGTGGGGAGGATATTTTTAATATTCTTTCCGAAAAATGGACATTGATATGTCCAAAGCTCCGCCAATTTATGTAGATGCATAACAATATAATTATTCACAGTAAGTTATTATATTACAAATTGCTTTTTCATATCATATACAGTTCAATAATTATTTTCTTAGTCTATATTATGTAAATTCATCTATAATTTTGCTGTATTGTAAGCTATTGTATATAAGTGTATAAGTCAGTATATATTGTAATCTACATAAATAAAGTACTCAATCAATCTGTGCTTCATTGTAAAAAATAAATAAATGAATAAATAAAAAAACATCTGGTGTGGTACACTCACACAACTTTCCTTGCTCATTGAACTATGAGCCTCATTATCAAACGAGAATAATTTAGGAGAATAACATAATGACGATTGACGGCAACATATTTACAACTACGATCAGACTACTGCTTATGTGTATATACAATAATTGTTTTCAGAGTACTTTTTCCTTTATGTAAATTGTGAAATTCGATGATTTTTTTGAAATTCGTCAAAACAGTTGTTCTACAGATGAAATATCTTGACTATGACTGTGTTCTTTTTATAAACTGCTCTACCTACCCACGGTATATGGAAGAAGAAAAAGTGAAAACCGTGTACCTACCTACCTCATGCACGAGAAGGAGGTTACAAAGTCCATTTCTCAAGGATTCGGTGGACCCTTTATTAGTACCCCAGGAAAAAGACTCATGTCAGTTGATAGAGCTAATAAATAACTATACAGGGTATGGATTTGAAATAAATTGTTAGAGCCGTTTTTAAGAAAATCGTGAAAAACATGGTTTTTTAGTAACTGTCCTTTTTCTCAAGAATATTACAGAGCTCCTGCAATTTTCTCAGAAATGAGACTCATGTCAGTTGATAGGGCTTATAAATAGCTATCCATGGTAAATATTTGAAGAAAATCGTTAGAGCCGTTTTCGAGAAAACCGTGAAAAACATGGCTTTTCAGTCATTATCCGCCATTTTTCTCAAGAATATTACGGAGCTCCTGAAATTTTCCCTGAAATGAGACTTATGCCAGTGTACTCATGCTACCCATGGTATAAATTTGAAGAAAATCGTTAGAGCCGTTTTCGAGAATACCGTGGAAAACATGGTTTTATAGTCATTATCCGCCATTTTTTCCGCCATCTTGAATTGAATTTTATTGAATTTCTTATTGTCGGGTCCTCTTGGTATAAGGACCTTAAGTTTAAAATTTCAAGTCAATGGGTTAATTGGGAATGGAGCTGATGGAGTGTTCACAGACATACACACATACACACACACACACACACACACACACACACACACACACACACACACACACACACACACACACACACACATACACACACACAGACCAATACCCAAAAATCATGTTTTTGGACTCAGGGGACCTTGAAACTTATAGAAAACTTAAAATTGGGGTACCTTAATTTTTTTTGAAAAGCAATACTTTCCTTACCTATGGTAGTAGGGCAAGGAAATTAAAATCAGACTATAAAATTATTCATCATAAATCAGCTGCAAAGTGATTACACAGATGTGTGGAGGATCCAGTCTATTGCTGTATTTCCATAAGGTCTATAGTTTCAATCAGGTACTTGTGGATGAGAATACTGCGTAAGGTCTTCATAGAACTTCTTGTAAAATATAAATAAATGAATAAATAAAAATTAAAAAAGAATAAGTCCCGTATGCTGCCATATAGTAGTTGTGAAATGAATAACAATCAATGAAATGTATTTATTCAGGGCTACTTATTTTCATTTATAAAATAGCATTATGGAACCCTTTTTGGAAACTAGTAGCTTCAATTTATTTTTCCAATCTATTGTTTTATATTACTCGTAATTTCAAAAAAGGGTACTATAATGCTTTTTTATGAACAATTATTGAAGTTGGTAGCATGAATATTGGTATTGTGGAACTTCTCCATAATTATTGAAGAGACTTAAAATGTTATCAGAAAATCCTCTTGATTTTAGTAAAAATTAAGATTTTTACAGCTGTAGAAACACAGCTGATGATGTGTGAGCACACACGAAAGCAGGCTCCTGTGAAATATTAATTTTTGATAGAAGTGGATTTTTAGACAACATTTCAAGTCTCTTCAATTATAAACAATTGATGAATTATCACATGTTCTGTAATAAATTATCACATTCCTGTTCAAGAAAATTGAAAGCTATTATGTGCAGAATCCAAACCTTGATTTGAAGATAAGAATGATGAGGTGCTATGTGTTATCTGTTTTGTACTACGGCATGGAAGCCTGGAAACTGAAGAAAATTGATGTGAGGAGATTGGAGGCATTTGAGCTATGGATGTATCGAAGAATGCTACGGACTTCATGGGTGGAGAGAGAGTGACCAATGCGGAAGTGATGAGACACATCGCAAGGAAAAAGAAGTAATTATGACAATTAAGAGAAGAAAACTGCTATACATGGGTCATGTTATGAGAGGAGAAAAATATCAATTACTTCGAGTTATTATGCAGGGGAAAGTCCAATGAAAGAGATCCGTAGGGAGGAGACGAAACTCATGGCTGAAGAACCTTCAGGTTTGGTTTGGATGCAGCAATTCGGATGACCTATTTCGATCTGCGGTCTCAAAAGTAAAAATTGCCTTGATGATTGGCAACCTTCGAAACGGAGACGGCACCTAAAGAAGAAGATGTGCAAAGTGTTTCTAAAATAGACCGACAAACTACGTGAACAGTTTTCCTGACTTAAAAATGAAGAAAACAATAATTCTATTAAACATGGGTCCTGAAATACCTCGTTACCGAGGTGATAATGGCAGAAGATTGCCTTGAAAGATACATTTTTCATAATGACATTTTGTCAACTCTTTCCCGTATTAAGTTGAACCCAAATTAGGTGTGTCCTTTCATCACTCAGTGCCGATCGACAAAAGCCGGTTGAATTTTAATCGTGATTAATTCCACGAGAACCAATCAGAGAAACCGTCTTTTCAAAATAGCCTTCTCTGATGGTTCTCGTGAAATTAATCACGGTTGAAATTTAACCGTCATTTGTGCAACCGGGCCTCAGTTGACGTGATTCTGCCTCTGTCCCCTTCCGTCTGAATTAACTATACTTGATGCAAGTTTTATAATTTTATACCAGTAGTTCTGTGAACAGTAGACGCAGTATTCTCATCCACAAGTACTGATTGAAACTATAGACCTTATGGCAATACAGCAATAGTATGGCTTCTCCACACAGCTGTGTAATCTCTTGTCAGCTGATTTATGATTAATAAATCCTATAGTCTGATTTTTACTCCAATTTTGGCGTATGAAGGAGGCTCCTCTTTCCTTTTATATTATCCTTGAAATGCAAAATTTCCAAAAACCTTGTGTATACGTCGACGCGCAATTAAAAAAGGATTTCCTGTCAAATTTCATGAAAATCTATTACCGCGCTTCGCTATAAATGCGCAACATATAAACATATAAACGTTTAAACATTAAGAGAAATGCCAAACCGTCGACTTGAATCTTAGACCTCACTTCGCTCGGTAAAAAATTATAAAATGTTTGCTCCTTTCCTCTGCAATTATCACAAAACTCTTGTTGGATGATGAAGAGAGATTGATAATTATTGTGATATTGTAGTTATCCGTACCTCAATCAGTTGAATTGGATAAGCAATTCTTGTCACAAAAGTTATCTAAATGTCAAATCTTGAATGCAAATTGGCCTGGATGATCGAGTGGTGGTAGGGGGGGTGAAGCGATGGAGGGGGAATGGAGATGCCTTCAATGCTATTCGTCACAATTTTATCATCTCTCACCGATCGCTAAAGTTAGCTGCAAATTGCTGATTCCGTTTTCAGACTGTGCAAATAGAATTAAATGTTTCCACTTACACGGCTTGCTCTTCATCCTCACTCCACCAAATCGATCTCTCTTTCTCTCATTTTTTTGCTATTTATCTCTTTTCCTTTCTCACTCACTCGGCATCATTTCAATCCCTTTCAATCCCTCTTTTTATTCTTCATCTCACTCCCGCTTCATCATCATCATCTTCTTCTTCTTCTCCTTCTTCTTCTTGTTGTTCTTCTCCCCTCTCATCCTCCTCCTCCTCCTCCTCCTCCTCCTCCGCCATCATCGTCTTCTTCTTTTTCATTTACTTCTTCTTCTAATTCTTATTCTCCTTCTTCTACTTCTCAGCTCTTCTTCTTATTCTTCTGCTCCTCAGTTCTCCTTTTTCTACGTTTTTCTTTCTCCTCCTCCTTCTTATCTTGCTCCCCCTCCTCCTCCTCCTCCTCCTCCTCCTCCTCCCCCTTCTCCTCCTCCTCATCCAGCTTCTTCCTCTTCATCCGCTTCTCAGTTCTTCTTCTTCTCCGTTTTTTTTCTTCTCATCCTCCTTCTTCTCCTCATCAACCTCCTCCATCTACTTCCTCTTCTTCCGCCTCTCAGTTCATCTTCTTCTTCTCCTTCTTTTTCAGTTTCTCAGTTCTTCTTCTCCTACTGTGTTTTTCTTTCTTCTTCTCCTCCATCTTCTTCAGTTTTTCCTTCTTCTCCCTCTTCTCCTTCTTCTGCTTCTCAGTTCTTCTTCATCCGCTTCTCAGTTCTTCTTCTCCGTTTTTTTTCTTGTCTTCCTCCTTCTTCTTCTCATCAACCTCCTCCATCTACTTCCTCTTCTTCTGCCTCTCAGTCCATCTCCTTCTTTTTCTGTTTCTCAGTTCTTCTTCTTCTACTCCGTTTTTCTTTCTTCTGCCTCTCAGTTCATCTCCTTCTTTTTCTGTTTCTCAGTTCTTCTTCTACTCCGTTTTTCTTTCTTCTGCTTCTCAGTTCTTCTTCTTCTTCTTCCTCTTCTCCTATTTTTGTTTCTCAGTTCTTCTTCTTCTTCTAATCCGTATTTCTTTCTTCTGCTTCTCAGTTCTTCTCCTTCTTCTGCTTCTCAGTTCTTCTTCTTCTTCTACTCCGTTTTTCTTTCTTCTGCTTCTTAGTTCTTCTTCCTCTTCCTCTTCTTCTTCTTCTTAGATCTTTTTCTTCTTATTCTTTTTCTTCTTCTTCTTCCCCGTTCTTCTTTTTCTTCCTGAAATTTTCTCCATTCCACTCAATCGAAACACCAGAAAGTGAATTTAAAGGCAAACGGTACGATTGGAAAAGTGTGATCAACTCGTAGAGCTTCCATGTTGTTGAATATTTAATTGATTGAACTTTTTCGTTCGATTCAACTTTTTCGCAGCTCCAACTTTATTCTCTAATTAGATTTCTAACAGATTTCACCACGTTTCATCCCGATTTACCTTCACTTCGAAATCGGGGAATTTGGCAGATGAAAACTGGAAATTTTGGTGATATTTGCCTGTTCCGAAAAAAAATTCAAGATGATCGTGGAGTTGATTATGAACACTAGAAATGCTTATGAAGAATACTCATTCATTACTCGACAAGAGTATCACGTATTTTTTACTTTCCTTGCCCTATTACCATAGGTAAGGAAAGTATTGCTTTCCAAAAAAATTATTAAAGGTACCCTAATTTCATGTTTTCTATACATTTCATTACTTTCCTTGCCCTATTACCATAGGTAAGGTTTTTTGCTTTCCGAAAAAAATTGAGGTACCCCAATTTCTAAATTTCTATACGTTTCAAGGTCCCCTGAGTCCAAAAAAGTGATTTTTGGGTATTGGTCTGTATGTGTGTGTGTGTATGAGTGTATGTGCGTCTGTGTACACGATATCTCATCTCCCAATCAACGGAACGGATCGGTATACCGGATCGTTATATCAACGGAAAGTTATACCTGAAATAGTCATCGTTAAGCTCTATCAACTGCCACAAGTCCCATACCTGTAAAAAATTCAGGAGTTCCGCCCCATCTATGCAAAGTTTGATTTTAGATTCTTAATTATCAAGCTTCAGATACAATTTGAACAAAAAATTTTGAGTGGAATAGATTGAGCATGAAAAACTCTACAATTGATGTTCAGCAACATTTCCACCTAAAATTGAAAATAATCTCGAAATTCGAGAAAATGTGATTATTTCAATTGCAAACTGTTGACAACTGTTGATTCTATTAAATCATTCACTATGAAAAGATAGCAGACCTCGTATGTCTCCAGCGTTATTACCCTGTCACCAGCTGGCTCTAATCTTTGAATAGTAGACTTGAGATGCGCGGGAACACTACCGTAGCGTCAGGTGATCAATTTTCATAACGGCAAGGAAAGTTGTGTGAGTGCGCCACACCAGATTTTTTAAATTGATAAGAATAGAATAGCTGCCTTAATTTTTCACCTAGGAGGGCGGAGTTGGGGCGCAGCCGGCCCTCTCTTACACTCAACCCTTCAATACAACAATATGTTGTAACCTCCAATACGCGTAACTCAACCCTCCAATAAGCGTATTACGTGAAACCACACAAAGGGTACGTTTCAATTAGTTTACCTTAGAAAAATATAATATTTTTTAATAAAAAAACGATTTTGGAAGATTGGCTTCTAGAAAAACCACATCAGTAGCAAATCAAGTGTGTTATTTCCATGGAATGATGATAACACGATATTCGTATATCACACTAGCCGTCAGGCTCGCTTCGCTCGCCATATCCGTCTAGCCAGGGGGCTCCGCCCCCTGGACCCCCAACTGGGTTGTCCAAGATTAAGAACAGCAGGCTCGCTTCGCTCGCCTGCATTTTTCTTTGAGCATTTTTATCATATGTTAGGACGATCCAGTCGGGGGTACAGACTAAACGGATATGGCGAGTGAAGCGAGCATGACGGCTAGTAATATAATATTAATAGCAGGAATAGCTCTGATTGAAGTAGCAGTGCCCAATCAATTTTTCCGCGATAAATGCATTCCAATCTTCAACTTGGTGCCAACCTAACAAAGTCAACTCAACTTTATGCCAACCTGACAAAACTACTAATTTAGTAACCAGTTAACAACTGTTTCGAAGAGGTACTCTCTCTAGATTATAGTTCTAAATTAACATATGGTATGGCCTTTTTTCAATTATAATCAAGAGAATAAGAAGAATATACATGCTAAAAGACGAGCTTTAAATCCTTAGAAACCACCCTTAGAGTTAAAATATTGCTAAAAGATTTCTTAGTGCGCCTATAAAGGGCCAACTGAACATACCTACCAAATTTGAACGTTTTTGGTCCGGTAGATTTTTAGTTCTGCGAGTGAGTGAGTGAGTGAGTGAGTGAGTGAGTGAGTGAGTGAGTGAGTCATTGCCTAAAGAATAAATAACAGGTTATTTCCGTTGAAATGATTCAGTTATAATGTCAAGACCAACATCAGTTGAATAATTGCAATATCATGTTTTCTTCCAAGATTGATAAGGTGCGAAAGTTAGAATATTATCTTTTAAGAAACATGAAAACATTTACGAATTCTTTCATGAGATAGAATTAAATTTCGAATAGTTTACAGTGTCTCTACTGGTTTCTTCCAATTGTCAATATCAATTAGCCAGTCAGTCAGTCAGTCAGTGAGTGAGTGCCATTTCGCTTTTATATAATATAGATAATTATTAATTATAATCACAATTTTTATTAGAAAAAGTAATCATAAAATTATCATTATTTGATTCGATATTTCGTATTAATTCTCCGATCTGGATTATTTTTTCTGGCTGTTCAAATTGATCAATATTCAACTTGTTGATATCATTCCAGAGAATTCAATAAATATTTTTTCTCGCGAACGTTTCAGAACAACAGAAAAATCACAGTTAATACCTTCCAGATTTTCATTTCATGGTCATCAGTTGCCGCGTGAATACCTCTCATCGAAATTACATCGTTTTGAGTGGAAAATCCCATTGCAAACGAACATTTCATTGAATGGACCAGGCTTGGAAATATGTATGGAAAGCCCAGCTTCACACCTGAATTATCGCATCATTCAACATTGTATAGATTAAGCTGTTATTGTTGCCAGGCGATTTCAGGATTTCCCTGAGAGCGCAGCGATTGTTTTCAGTTTTAATCAAGTTCTTTGTCGACTTTGATTCGGAAATGTGGGATTGACAATGTTCAATGATATCATTTTAGAGGGAGGTTTAATATTATGCTCAATGTTATCTGTTTAGCGGGAGGTTGAATAGATCTGATCGGATTCATGGATAAATCGATATCTCGTTAAGCATTAACGGATTTCGATATTCGTAATTCGATTTAGCGAATTTCGATATTCATAATTCGAAATTTTGTTGGATACATGATTTCAGAGGGAGCTCTGGGCCGTGGATAATATGTTAGTATTCTCAACAATAGTCATACAAATCTACTTACTTTAAATTCAGAAATTCATTGTGGAAATTCTCATGACTCTCGTAGGTAGTTGAACTACCCTACCTAATATGTAAAACTACCTAGTATGTTACCTAATATGTTAAAATGTTTAATGAGTGTTAAACATGTTTAATATGTCTATAATTAATATGTTACCTAATATGTTCAACTACCATACATAGTAGGTAGTTTATTAAAATACATTTTTGTCGTATGCATATCAATAAATAATATTCATATTCAACGACAGAAGAAATATATATCAAACTTCAACATAAATATAAAATATTCTCCAATATTGGTTCTTCTTCTTAAACATATATTAATAAATATCCATATTCTACAATTATCAAACGACAGAAAAAATCTACATGATAGAGTAAAGATCAAGTAAATTAAAGATAAAGTAAAGAATATTCTATATACCACTATAAGAGATTGGAAATAAAACTAGTGAAGAATACGAGTTCAAATTTCGAACTATTAAACATACGAGATAGGAAAATTTATTATGTTTGACGCATCATCACGTCTGAACTACTGGACTGATTGAAATTTCGCATATAAATTCTTAAACAACCGAGGATGACAGCCTATTCTCAATTCTTCAAGATTCCATTACGTCAAGTTTTCAGCTTGTATTGTTTCAAAAAAGACCCTTGCGGTGCACGGGTTTCCTGCCAGTCTTTACTAAAGTATAACATGAATATAAAGTAGTCTTCAATATTTGTTATCCTTCTTAAACATTTTAAAGATCATATTAATCTTATATCTGAGCAAGTTGAAGGATATTTTTTATATACCACAATAAGAGATTGGAAATAATAGTGAAGAATACGAGTTAAAATTTCGAACTATTAGAGCTTCTCACTTAAACACATGAGAATTCTCAATTAATCACAAAGTAGTCTAATGTAATAGTATCTCAAGTCACAAGGACGGGAAGAGGCCTTTTGCAGGCGAGAATGATGTTCCTAGTCGAGGTCGTTAGCCGAGACTAGAATTTCATTCGAGCAATGCAAAAGACATTCACGCTCAAGTAACTTACACTATTTTTTGTCATAATAATCTAGAAAAGAATGATAGAGAAAAAGAAAACATTACAGGCATGACATAACTACATGCATTCTATAAACATAACCTAGTTTACAAGTTTCGAATAGCGCTAAAAGGTGGTTTTTGTACCAGTTTTTGCCGTTCCTAATTCGGAACTAGGAAACATAGTCGACTGGAAAGAAAACATATGATTTTATTACAGTAAAGTATGCTGTAATGAGAATCATATGTTTATTTGTTCTACAATCAGCTGTTTACGGGCTTGATTTCATGGATGTAAAACAGCTGAAATTGGATGACTATGTTGAAAAATACAATAATCATCCTTTTATACCTACTCAATCCTTGGTCTTTTTGGTGTTGACGACGGAAAAAAGAATACTCAGGAAAATTACGGTGCAATTTGTATTGCCAATGTTTTGTAAGAATACAAATGGATACGGATAAACAGCCCTACATTATATTCCCATTCAAGGTGAGCTGCTACATAAGTGAAAAATTCTCGACGTAATAATATTCATTCATCAAGGAAAACGAAAATAAGGTCGGAAAAATATGAACATCCCTCTCGGCTCATAAATTATTCAAGCCAGTCGCAAGAGCTCTGTTATCTTTTCCAGACTCCTCCAATTTTATTTATGCAATACTGGTAAATACTAAACTTTCTATCGGTGATGTTATTTTGAGAAAGTGCAGAGGGAATTCTGAGTGAGTCCCTTGAAATAGAGATGGTCTTTAGTTATTAATTTTCAGTGAATATTCATTGTTGTTAAACTAAACGTCAACGATCATTAACCTTATGTTCATAAATTAACGTGAGCATGAGAAACCAAATTAACTAACATGAGAAATGAATAAACACGATCATGAGCATATCTTAAAATTGATACTATATCCCCATAATAGAAATATATAATATTAATATCAATAGAAATATGTCCATATAGAAAAGAGGAGTTTCTAATTTGAGGGTATTTTGTTTGATGTTTTTACGCTTGTTTTTGTATTATTATTATTTCTTTGAATGTAAATACTTTCATTCACCATGTTCAATCTATGACGATCCTATGCATTTTTATAAATGTTTTCTGCAATAAAGAAATCTTCAATCTTGAATCTTGAATCATATCAATAGTAAATGTGGTATAGAATCATTCATCCAAACTTCATTAGTTTGCATCTAGAAGATTTAAATGTAGGCTGTATAACTTGTTTTTGGTTATCACCTGTATAATTGGTTTTAACACGAAATTATTCAATTCTTATCATTGTATCATTTATAAGAAGCATTACTATAATATTTATTACATAGGTATATATTTTTTTCCATTTTTCAGTATTGCTATAGGCTACTTCGTACTGTTTGCTTTATGAACTCACAGCTAGCGTACAAGTTTAACTTTGCTGGCTGTACCAAATCATTCATGTTTTGTAACTATTATGTAATTTTGGCGAAATAAACATTCTTATTCTTATTCTTATTCTTATTCTATCCATTCTATAGAGTATCAGTTACTGACAAGAGTTTAACGTTCTTCCCTGAATGATTTCCATTCTTGACTCGTTTTTTTCAATCAATAACTTTGAATAATCAATTATTGATCCAGCTTGATAATTATTGCTAAATGTCGAGTTGAAATTGAAAAAAAATACTCTCTCCTGAAATGTAATCGACCAAAATCATATCTGGGAGATCTAAAATATCCAGATTATTTAAAACAATTCAAATTTTATTTATTGAAGTAAGTTACAATACATTCTGGTTCATACACGAATCTACAATAAATTACAGTACAACAGCTAATTATGCAACAAATTTCACATAGACTATTATGGGAACTTATTAATTACAATGAAGATTGAATGCAACATTAGAATATAGATAATATATAGTATTGTAATGTAACTACATAAATCAGCGGTGTTTCAACAATGGATAAATGATAATTTCAATGAATAAATATACACCCCACTATAAATTATATGTGTTCGGGTAAATGAAGTAATATTTCCCCTGAAATATAATCGACAAAAATAATGAAATGTATGAATGTAAAATCATATCAAAATTTCAAAAATGTATGAGTGAATAATAATAACTTCGGAACGAAAGTTTTGACAGGATATAATAATAATTGCTGACTCGTTCGCGTTCGCGCTGTTTTGAAATAAGGAGGAAAAAATGAAAGAACGTTAAAGGACCTCGCTCCCTGTCGTTTTTGAATATTTTATAAGTGGATAAACAATAAGTCAGTGCCAGTGTGTCTGAAGTGCATCTTTTTCAAAAACGTTGATCAAAGATCTTGAGAGAGAGAGCACAAAGCTGACAGCTGACAGGATTTCTAAATTTTCTTTGAACAATACAATCGTCTTTCAAAAACAAAAAACAGCCCCTGAATTGCTCGAGATAAAGCCGAGCTTTGTTTGCATTGTCTGCAAGCGCAGAACGTCTGCTTATGCATTGAAGGTCTGCTGGGTTTTTGCTTTTTTAGCAGAAGAGAATATTATTCTTTTCGTCAGGAACCTCTTGGTCTTGGCTTGGTTGCTTCTTTATGTTTAACTAGAGATAAACTAGTAAATTACTCATTTTGCAGATTATACTATCAATTTTCTCAATTCGAATACACAATCACTCATTCGTTCTATTCATTCAACAAAAATACCTAGCTGTGAGAAAAAAGGAAATAGTGGAGTAAAATATGGATAAAAAACAACATGTTAGTTGTGTTTAAGCCTCCAGTTTACTGGAAATTGATAATAATGTAACAATGGGAGCTAGTATCTGAGACTGTTTTCAGAAAATTAGTGTTTTTGGTGTCTTCATTCTATATATCACTGTATACAAAAATAATAAACTACAAATAGCATTGTAGAAATAACATTTCTTTGAAAACAGACGAGCTTATGTGAAAGACGGTTAGATATTATTATTATTGTTAAATGATACTTATTAATTCTCAATTTTTTTTAGTCGAATTATTCAGTCACATCAAAAATACAAAAATAATAAACTACAAATAGCATTGTAGAAATAACATTTCTTTGAAAACAGACGAGCTTATGTGAAAGACGGTTAGATATTATTATTATTGTTAAATGATACTTATTAATTCTCAATTTTTTTTAGTCGAATTATTCAGTCACATCAAAAATACAAAAATAATAAACTACAAATAGCATTGTAGAAATAACATTTCTTTGAACACAGAGGAGTTTATGTGAAATATGGTTAGATATTATTATTACTGTTAAATGATACTTATTTATTCTTAATTCATTTTAGTCGTATTATTCAGTCACATCTTAGAAAAGTAGCTTCCTTTCAAGGGAATTGAAGGAACTTCCCACCTTTTAGGAGAGAAAACTTCAATACTTCTTTTGGATTTGACCTCGACCTCTCCCCAAATATAATTCTTGTACTTTTGTAGTTTACTATGATTTTTGTATTTTCCTGTTTGCTAGTCTTCAAATTGCATATTTTCCATTTTTTCTCATAAAATTCATTTGTTTTTGTTAGTTACTCAGTTCCTCTTAAACGGTGTTTAAGGGTTCTCATGAGCTTATTTAGAATGCTTTGGTGTGTCTAGTCGTGGCCAATGTCAAGCTCTGACTTTCCCCCACATATAATTTCCTACTTCTGCAGTTTGCTATAATTTTTATATTTTCCGGTTTACTTGTCTTCAAATAGCATATTCTTTTTTTTCTCATAAAATTCATTTGTTTCTTTTACTTAGTTCCTCTTAAACGGTGTTTAACGGTTCTCATCACTTATGTATAAGTATAAACTTATGTATAATATGTATAAAATTATGTATATCACTTATGTATAAGATAAACATCACTTATGTTTAACGGTTCTCATCTCAATTATGGTGTACTTTGGCGTGTATAGTCTCCGCCAATGACAGTAGAGCTCAGCCGTAATAATTGGTCAACAGCTCTAAAGGCCAATCGTAGCGCTTCTCCCACACTACATTCTCTGCTGCTCAATGTTCAAGCTTCTAGTCTACTAGAAATTGATAATAATTTAACAATGGGAGCTAGTTTCTGAGACTGTTTTTAGAAAATTAGTGTTTTTGACAATATCTGGTAGTCTTCATTCTATCTATATCACTGTATAACAATATATCCTCATTGCTCACAACATCTTCTAATCTTAATGTGGCTTATTTAAATGTGTCGAAAAAATTTGGGAGGCTCTTGGGGTTCCAGGGGGGTAAAATTTTGGTGATTTGGAGGTTTTCTCATAGCCTACAGTGTGTTTGTTCTCTAACTGATTTCGAGGTTGGTTCTCCGATACAATCAGCCGTATTGGCTGAGAATTTTTCGTAATTTTTTGTCTTTTGCATCTTTAATATAATAAGATTTCATATTTACTTTTTATTTATTCATCATTTACAATCAACTTAAGGACAAAGAAACAGACTACAGTCCAAAACTTCTTCAAAACTTCTCATTTTATGAATAATTCATCTAACCAATGAATGTTTTTCAAATGAATGTCTTCAAAAAAACAGTAATCAACCTGTTTTTCATAGAGGACGGCAGTATGCTTTTACCTACTGATAGGAGCCTAGCAATCGATGCCCATCTCTTGTTACTTTTCTCACAGTTATCAAGCTACGATGAAGTTTTCAAACCTTAAAATTTCCTGCTGCACATACAACTTGAGCGAAATTTTTTGCCTGCCTAAATAAGCTTTCTCCACGATGTGATCCATGTGAAAGGCGTAAAAATCCGTGAAATGAATTGCATGCCCGGAAGATAGCGACAGTTTGCATCGAGTTTCACGACAGCCATAACAGGGATCAAGATCCTCAACTCCACTGCATTTTGATCACGTGTGCCATCTGAAATATTCAGGAGGATGAGCGATCTTGGGGACGAGTGAGAAGGGACGAGGGTTGTACGAGGGAAGACGAGGACCGAGAGACGAGGACCGAGAGACGAGGGATGACGAGGGAAGACGAGGATCGAGAGACGAGGGAGAACGAGCAACTCCCCAAAGTACGGAGAGACTGAATGCTTTTTTCCTCCTGCATAAGTATCAACACCGTTGTTATCCCAAATCTTGTTTGAAGTAATACTATCTTTATATTCCTCTTTCCTCCCGCACTCGGCTCAAAATATTCCAATATTGTCAAAGAGTACAAAAGACGTATTTCTGATCCCCTCGCGAGAATGGGGGACTCACACATGTGAACCTGAGACTCACTTTCTATAAGATAAAAGATGGTGTCTGCTTCCCAGCACCTGTCACCTGCATATTATGTTTCATCCAGGAAGTTTCCATCTATTGATATCCAACATCAAATTTTGTTATCTGGAAATCAAATAGGGTTGCATCAATATTTTATTTTGGAGTATAGTATTGATGGAAATCAAATCAGATTGAATGAATTTTTGATCAAAAATAAAACTTTTAATGAAGATGACCGAGCCGGTTGCACAACAGCCGGCTAAATTTTAACCGTGATTAATTTTACGAGAACCAATCAGAGAAGGCGTTTTTGAAAAGACGGATTCTCTAATTGGTTCTCGTAGAATTAATCACGGTTAAAATTTAACCGGCTGTTGTGCAACCGGCACAATAAGTTCAGATTGGATTTCAACTAAAATCCCAATTAAATGCTGTAAATCATAATTCCCGGGCTGACAAATAATTTTTGAGTAGCACTCATCGAATTTCCATCTAGCTGTTTACCTTGTTTTCAATATTTGCACTAGCAGAAGTCTTCAGGGTGATTTAGAGCATTCAATTCGGATTCTCTTTTAATAATAATTATTCCATGTGTTCCGTGTATTTTTTCAAGATCTGTAAGTTAATTCCAAAATCATGTTAGTTTATCTAAAAACTTCAGCATTTGTTCCGTGTATTTTTTCAAGATCTGAAATTCCATAATCATGTTAGTTTCTGTTGATACACTGTTAATTTTGAAATTTAGGGTTTCATACTTGTTTGATTGATTAAACTTGAAAATATTATCTTAAAGGAGTTAATTATCTTCAAGGAGGTCTATCGTATTCTCTAGGAAGAATAATAATTACATGGGTTTCCCATAGCTGAGTAGGTTAATTTCCAATAGAATCAAATTCCATATTTTTTCATAAGCCTATTGTATTGTAGATATTTTGTACTTTTTGTGTTTTAATTGCTTGATTGTATTTTTCTTAAAATAAAATAAATTTATATATTATTATTATTATTAATTACGATAATGTCAAATGTAGATGGAATAATAATAGAATGTACATAAAAATGTCTATAAAAATAGAATGTACAGGGGGAATCACAGTTCCTCAATGAATTGATAGATAATTTTTGCAAGCCTTTGACACTCCAGCCAAATTAACAACAGCTACCACTGGTAAACCAGCGAATATCAATACAAATAAAAAAAATCAAAATTGGGAAATCGTGTCCCGCCATTGTTGATCCACTGTCAGAGGCAGTTGTAGAGCAAACTGCTTTTGGCGGCTTTAGCTCGGCAATTGATCAGATTAAAGAGACGGCAAAACAGCTCCAATCCCTCTGCCATTATTTTCGGTCGCATGATGAAGGATCCCTCGGAAATATATTTTGATGTTACCATGGCAACTACTCTTGTTCCCGACAACATTGTGTTCTCCCTGCTGTACTATGAATGTCATGTATATGGGAACATTGTATGACATACATGTGTGTACACACATATACATGTTGTGTGCGTACACACATGTTTACGTTCTTTGTATGGAGTTGGTGTCAATTTTGAAAGAACTTTATTATCCCTCATGGTACTATTCTGTTTTATGCCACCACTGTCCGTCCTAATTCCAAAAATAATCCTCTTAAAATATGTCGATGAATTATTCCAATCTCTAGTGAGCACGCGATCCGATTATGAACGACTTGATATTCTCAAAATCACTATTAACTTATATAAAGAATTGAATTTTAATTGGACTGTAGTCTGTTTCTTTGTCCTTGAGATGATTGTGAATGAATAAATTTAATACCAATAGAATTTAATACTAATGCTAACAGAATTTGTCATACTTATGAAACACGAGGTAAAAATACAGGATTTCACTTTTTGTGTAGTTGAGAAGTTGATATTGTGGTAATTATTCATATTGAATGAAAAAATACTAAGAAATTGTCAAAAAACCACTGATTTATTGATAATATTAGAAAGACATTGTCAATCTCTGATAAACTCTTCAATTTAATACTAATTATCTAAATAAATATAATACTAATTATCTAACTCTAAATTTAATACTTTATCAGATTGACAATGGTGTAATAACCGAAACCGGTCTTTCTAATTATCAATAAATCAGTGGTTTTTTGACAATTTCTTAGTCTTTTTTCATTCAAAATACAGGATTATTCCAGTTCCCTATCCATAGACTGACTCTTCTCGAAAAGGGACCGTATTATTCAGGACTCAAGTGTTTTAATTGCATTCCCGAGGATATAAGGCTGTGTAACAGCTATAAGTTATTTGTTTCAAAGATAATTAGGACACTGGTAGAGGCTTGTCCTTATACCATTGAGGAGTGTTTTAGAGCATTCATGTGACTCCATTCTAAAAATGACATGTTGTATGCCACTTGAGCACCGCTCAGAATTTGTGGCTTCACACAACAAAAATATAATAATAATAATAATAATAATAATAATATTTTCTTAATGTGGCTTAGTATTTTGTATTTTGTTTCGGTTTTGTATATTATGTTTCAACTTTTTAACATCAAAACGAACTTTATTCCGAAGTGAAAAGTGGAAATTTGAAGTAATGTGCTCACTATAACCTTAGTGTCCGGTTTCCCAATGTTTTCCATTAGGGAACTTTGGACTATAAATGGCAAGGTGGAACTACCCTTGGGTCTTCCCACCATTGAAAGCTATACGCCAATAATATTATAATATGAAGCATTAGAGATACTAGTTTTGAATGAAAAAGACTAAGAAATTGTCAAAAAACCACTGATTTATTGATAATTAGAAAGACCGGTTTCGGTTATTACACCAGTGGTTTTTTGAGAATTTCTTAGTCTTTTTCATTCAATATGAATAATTACCACAATATCAACTTCTCAACTACACAAAAAGTGATACTAGTTTTGATCGTTACACCATTATCAAACTCTAGTAATCTTGAAAATTGCTAATTATGGGTTCTTGAAAGTATTCTGTGTTTTCATGAAGAAAATGCTGTGGTAGATATCCATATTGAATGAAAATAAGATATTGATATTGTAAAATCAACTAATCTATTAAAACAATTTAAGATAGTTGTTTCCTTTGTTACACCATTATCGATCTCTAGTTAACTGGAAGCTCAAACATTGAGTAGCAGACTATTATTTCATAATGTGGGTGAAGCTGTAGAACAATAAAGGTCCAGCACTGTCATTGGCCGAGACTGGAAACGGCGGAAATACTTGGGCGAGTCAGTCTATGACAAGTCTGGCCAATGACAGTAGAGTACCTTCATTGCTCTACAGCTAATGGCCAATCATAAGGCTCCATCCACACCATTATATCCTGCTGCTCAACGTTCACAAGATTTCAGACTACTAGGGACTGATAAGAGTGTATACCTAAGAGTGTACCTTAATAAGTATATGATATTGTTTTCCTTAATTAGTGCCGGTTGCACAACAGCCGGTTAAATTTTAACCTTGATTAATTCCACAAGAGCCAATCAGAGAAGGCGTTTTTGAAAATACGGCTTCTCTGATTGGTTCTTGTGGAATTAATCAAGGTTAAAATTTAACCGGCAGTTAGTAGTTCAGACGATATCAAGTCGTTCCCATTCAATATGAGTATCTACCTTAATATCTTACCTTCACAACAGAAATCACTCTTATACATAATAAGTATTGTATTCTCTTGAGAATATATTCTCTTGTGATATACAAGATCATGAATATATATATACAACGAGGAAAAGAAACGGTTCTTTTTTTCTGAATATATCAATAGTAAAATCGAATTACCGAATCTGTAGATTACATAATGAACTTCAATCATGATTCAACTGGGTGAATCAATTTTCATTTGAATAATTGCAAGATGATCAACAATGATTATCGGTGGTGTAGAACTTGGCTCATTATTACTAAATATTTCCCTCAACAATAATATTGTTGATAATTTTCATGTTTACCGTAATTCCTTCTCTACTCTCCTCGTGTAGGCGAATACATTCTCTTCTATGAAATTATTCTGATAGGGCCACTTCTTGAAATGTTCAATTATTCAAGAAATTACAAAAACCTTCTTTATACTTTTTCATAATGAATACCTTTTTTATCCTGTTGTAGACTTCTACCTTGCGTTGACTACCTTTGAGTATACTTGAATTGTTCAATTATCATAGAAACTACTTGTATTATCCTTATACTTTCTCATATAAACACATGAGAGATAAAGATCGATGGAGGTGGGGATGCGAGATGCGACTCCAAGTTGCAAAAATCTGGTGAGACGCACTCACACAACTTTCCTTGCCGTTATGATAATTGATCACTTGACGCTAGTGTGCACGCGCATCTCAAGTCTACTTATAAACAACGATCTGAGCCAGCTGGTGACAGGACAATAACGCTGGAGACATACGAGGTCTGCTATCTCTTCATAGTGAATCATTTAATAGAATCAACAGTTGCCAACAGTTTGCAATTGAAATAATAACATTTTCTGGAATTTCTTGCTTATTTTCAATTTTAGGTGAAAATGTTACTAAACATTAATTGTAGAGATTTTCATGCTTAATCTTTTCTACTCAAAATTTTTTGTTTAAATTTTATCTTAAGCCTGATAATTGGGAATCTAAAATCGAACTTTGCATAGATGGGGCGGAGCTCCTGAAATTTTTACAGATATGAGACTTGTGGCAGTTGATAGAGCTTATCAATTTCTATTTTTGGTATAAATTTAATCGAAATCGTTGAAGCCGTTTCTGAGAAAATCGCGAAAAACCCTGTTTTTGACAACATGTTTGCCATTTCAGCCGCCATCTTGAATTGCATTTGATCGAAATTGTTCGTGTCGGATCCTTATATTGTAAGGACCTTAAGTTCCAAATTTCAAGTCATTCCGTTAATTGGGTGATGAGATATCGTGTACACAGACGCACATACACTCATACACACCCACACACACACACATACAGACCAATACCCAAAAACCACTTTTTTGGACTCAGGGGACCTTGAAACGTATAGAAATTTAGAAATTGGGGTACCTTAATTTTTTTCGCAAAGCAATACTTTCCTTACCTATGTTAATAGGACAAGGAAAGTAAAAACTTGTGAAGAACATATAAAAACCATATTTTCTCATAAAAAGTATAAAGAGGATACTAGTAAATTCAATAATAACTGATTACACTCCTTTACTCTTCACTTCCTTCCAATTCCCAACTTTCCCTCCCTTTCACACCATCCATCCCTCTCTTTCCGAAACTCTACACCCCGACTATTTTCCCCATAAATCTACGCATCACACAACTGGGTTCACAGTCTGTTTGGAGTGTGACTCAGTTACGTCACATCTACACTACGCGCTCAATGGAATAATATCCATCGAAATGGAAATTTGAGGAAATTGGCAACACTGAGTGACGTGTGAGACAAGGGTGTGAATATGTCTCCCGATTCGACCAACATGTGAGTGAGAATAACTCGTCCTATATTATGTGAGTGTGAGTGAATTTGTCTCATATGAGTGTGTGTGCATCCTATATATATATATATATATATATATATATATATATATATATATATATATATATGTGTGTGTGTGTGTGTGTGTGTGTGTGTGTGTGTGTGTGTGTGTGGTGTGTGTGTGTGTGTGAATGTGGAGTTGTTCAGTGTGAGTACAGATATTTCTCCCAAAATGTTCTATATATGAGTATGGAGTTGTACTAATATGTGGGTGCAAATATCTCTCCCGAAATGTCCTATATATGTGAAGTTGTTATATATCAGTGCAGATATCTCTCCCGAATATGTCCTATATTTCATCTTGTGAATGTGTTTCCCGTGTTAGTGTGAATGACGTACTTTGTACGAGAAATTAGCCAATCAGAAAATGGAACAAGTCGGGATTCTGGAACAGACGTGTTTCATGTTCCCATATCATTCGTACGCTGACGCTTTTCCCTGTTAAGGCGGTCACATCTCAGAGATTATCCAGATGGCTTATACACGTGTAACTGTGGCCGTGAATTCAGTTGGGGTTTGTAGTGACTGTTTCAGAAAGCTGAGTATTTTGGGGAATGTTGGATTTGTCATGTTACAGGACTAATGTTTTGTCATTCATTCCAAGTTCTTTAAATAGAGTTTTGACGTCATTTTAATTGTCATTGAGAAAGAGTGAAAAATTTAAAAATGAATTTGGAAGTAAGAGATGATTGGATACTATAATCGAAGAGAAGTATGAGCTGAGCATAACGTTATAGAAGTTATAGAAAATATGAGAGTTGAGTCAAAGCGTGAAAATTATTCTTATCTTTCCAATGTTAAGTATTCTAATATAAAAGTCGCTAGTCAAGTAATAAATCTTTGTTATAACGACGATCATTCATAGATAGGTGTGAATGCAATCATATCAATCTAAAAATGCATACTAATCGCAATAATTCACCCCTTCTCTGTACTCTGTACCCTTGAATCCATTCATAAAAGTGAGAAGACAAAATGGGGCACACCAATCAAATCTGCTTGGCTGATTTCTTGGGTCGACGATTAATCAAATCATTATCAATATAATCTACTTGGCTCCTTTTGGTTTGTATTTTTTAACCTCATCCACCAGAGGCATCTTCACAGCTAATAATAGCTAATAATTATCCCATGCTCATCTATTAACTAACATGATTGATTCTGGCAGTTCGGAATTTACATAGAAATGTTTCATCTTCTCTAATGAAATCGAGATGAAATTTAATTTATTTCCATGTTTGGTATCATACCAAACCATCTGTTTGGCTGATTTCTTGTGTCGACGATTGAATCAATATCGATATAATCTCCTTGTATATTTCCGTTTTGTATTTTTATTCTCTACCATTCTAATAGTATATTTCACACCAAGGGCCGAAAATGAGACTTTTCCGGCTCGAAATCGGTTTTCAAGTCCGGGGCCGTAGGCCGAGGACTAGAAAAGATTGAGAGCCGGAAAAACATTTTTGCCCGTGGTGCGAACGCTATTTTTCGCCACACAGAAAAATAAAACAATATATATTATATATTTGAGAATAATTGTTTATTAGGCACTTCCGAAAGCAAAACTGGAAGGTCATAGCTCTAGCAAAAATCTGAGGTAATCTGAATATCAGGAAATTGTCCAAGTATTTTTATTTTCTATTCTGATTTGTCTAAATAACCTAAAATATTATGTTCAATTATGTTCTAATGTGGGAGGTTGAGTTTATACTTTTTTATTCTTTCAAAAGACAATAAGATGATATTATCATAAATGTTTTGATTCTTGAATAATGAACACAAATAATGAAGATTTTTGATCAGCTGTTTTAGCACACTTGAAATTTTACCAATCTGAATGACAATGCTTGTTGTCGTCGACTGCGGAAGTTTAGGTTAGAAGTTCTATCCTACTCTGAAAATCGAATTTGAATAGTTTATATATGTATTTCATTCATCCAAATAAAATGATAGTATTGTAGAATACTTTATTCAATTCTAGAAGCATAAACTGATTCCGTTTCATAAACTATTTTGTAAACACGTTCACATCAAATCAGAATCAGCTGATTTCAAGGTTATTTTACAGCCCTAGGGCCGTAAAAATTTCACCGGCCTGGTCAGAAAACAATCATTTTCGGCCTCCATATGACGCGCGAAAACCAGCTCATTACATCCAAGGGGGGTGGAAAATATAACCTCACCAATTTTGTTTTCTCACCAATCTATACATATTAAAGATATTGTTACTTTGGGATATTACTCAAAACTTCAACCTTCAATGAACCTTGAAAATCTTCTACCTTCAATGAAAACCTCAACCTTTAAACTAAACTTCAATTGAACCTCGATTCAAGTTCATTGTCACTCTAACACTATGACACATATAAGAGATGCTTGATAGAGAATACATTCACACTTGAAAATGGTTTTCGAAAAGTTTAAACTATTTGTGTTATGATGAGATAGAAGGAAGGATACCTGACAACTTTCATTGTGCTTCAAAATTGATGAACTCTAGCCTCAACTTGCAACTTGGTCCCTTCTCCGAGCATACAATTTCCTCATTTGGAAAACTAGAATTCCTTGAAATTCCACTTAATACTCCACAAATTCACGAGAAACATCCTCGAATGGGAAACTCAAATTCCTCGAAATTGTATAACAATCCACGAGAATCACTCTCGATCTCCAAAGACAAGCAGAACGTTACTTGATCGATGTTGTTTTCCAGAGTACCGCTCCATCTTTTCCTGGGGGATTTGTACTCTAAAAACCTTGAGCAAGAAAATCGAATGTCGGAATTGAGTTGACTGATAGCCCCCTCATGATTATGCCTCGGAGTTCAACCAGCTGACAGGTTGGGATATTTCGATATATTAAATCAATGAATTATCGACGTATATCAGTCACAAGTATAACTCGATATTTCTATATAATATATTTCTGACAAGTAGGATTATTTCGATATATTATATCGATGAGTTATCGACGTATATCAGTGACAAGTTTATCTCGATATTTCTATTTATACATCGATATATCGTATTATATTGATATCGATATATCAGTCACCTCAAAAGTAAGTTGCTTGTTAGAGAAGCAAGAACAACACTTGAAGAAAAGTGGAGGAAGGTTCAAAGTTCGAGACCCAGAGTTCGAGCTCAGAGCATCAGGTATTCCATTATCTCAGTACAGTTGTTTGTACGGGAGACAAATTGGTTTCACCTGCTCAAAAAGTCGATTCCTCTGCTCGCAGTTCGAGACAAGTGGAGGCTTTTCTTTTCTGCTATCTGATGAGAAGAGTTAGATCAGCCCTGAGTAACTGGCCTCTCTTGGGCTCTTTTTTTCTTTGCTTTCCGCTCTCTTTCGCTCTTCAGCTCTCAATTTATCACGTGACCTAGCTATTAACTTCCGTGTACTCTGTTGTTCTTCAATGGTATACCACTCTAAGGTTATCTCGTTTGGTGTGAAGTAGTGTTCAATTTGCCAAGTATTCGTCACTCATATTGGAGTAAAACGGATGGAGTTGAAACCTTTTTGCTATTCATTGAACTAAAAGAAAATGGAGTCTATTTTTTTCATTTTGAGAGGAATGATTGAGTGTTCAAGCTGTTTTCGAGTAGCGGCAAAAATAAGAATAGATGGATAATGAATAATAATTCTACTTTTATTCTCGTATTGTCGTTCAACATTACAATAGTTATAGACGAGACATATTTATATTGACCATTATAACTCTATATGTACGTTTTATTTGTCAGTTTGTCTGTTTCTTGTGTATTTTATTGGTTAAAATAAAATACTTGGTCTTAAATATGGACTAAATACTTAGTGAACTTGGCCTTAGAAGAGCAGAAGCAGATATAATATGGACAACGTCAGAAATTACAGTTTAGGGAACTTAGCTAACCTATAACATAAAATGTTATTGTAGAGAATACCAATAAAAATAATATTGAAGTTGGATTTTTAGGCTGTTCAAAGGCTGAAAATAAACTTTCTACTCGTGATATTTCAAGTTTTCCTATTTGTATATCATCAAGCTATCAAAATTAAAAAGTTTTCTTAGGAAAACATTTTTTTCTGATTATTACTATTGAGATATGAGAGCCTAAAGTTCAAATTTTTGGGACATAACATTTCAAATTAGATAAGATATAAATCCATGAGATTTATAGTATGGATTCTTCATGGTATTGTTGATCTAGTAAAACAAAAATTTTCTGAAAAAATCAATTTTTAAGATAGTTATTCAATTTACTGAAAATAACCAAAAAACTTTCGGTTGAGTTATTTTTGGTAAATTGAATAACTTTTTCAAAAATTGATATTTTCTGAAAATTGTTGTTTTACTAGATCAACAATACCATGAAGAATCCATCCTATAAATCTCATGGATATCTTATCTAATTTGAAATGTTCTGTCCCAAAAATTTGAACTTCAGGTGCTCATATCTCAAAAAGTAATGACAGGAAAAAAAATGTTTTCATGAGAAAACTTTTCATTTTGATATCTTGATGATTTACAAATGGAAAAAACTTAGAAAAATATCACGAGTAGAAAGTTTATTTTTAGCCTTTGCACAGCCTTAAATGAAAGAAGTAAGCCTAAATACACGAAACAATATTAAAGAGTAGCTCTAGAATCAAGTTTTCTCAATTCACAGAGGATTGTGAAAGTTTACAGATGGAATTGAATGGAGAATGCATTTATTCAAATGCTAATTAATATATAATTATTATTTAACGAAAATCCTAAATAAATGCTGTGAATCACCCCGAAGACTTCTGATACTTCAGACATTGACAACAGGGTTAACAGCTAGATAGAAATTCGATGAGAACTACTATCCAAAAATTAGTTGCCAGCCCGGGAATCGAACCCGGTACCTCCCAATTGCTAGTCAGGAACTCGATGAGAACTACTATCCAAAAATTAGTTGCCAGCCCGGGAATCGAACCCGGTACCTCCCAATTGCTGGTCAGGAACTCGATGAGAACTACTATCCAAAAATTAGTTGCCAGCCGGGAATCGAACCCGGTACCTCCCAATTGCTAGTCAGGAACTCGATGAGAACTACTATCCAAAAATTAGTTGCCAGCCCGGGAATCGAACCCGTACCTCCCAATTGCTGGTCAGGACCCGATGAGAACTACTATCCAAAAATTAGTTGCCAGCCCGGGAATCGAACCCGGTACCTCCCAATTGCTGGTCAGGAACCCGATGAGAACTACTATCCAAAAATTAGTTGCCAGCCCGGGAATCGAACCCGGTACCTCCCAATTGCTAGTCAGGAACTCGATGAGAACTACTATCCAAAAATTAGTTGCCAGCTCGGGAATCGAACCCGGTACCTCCCAATTGCTGGTCAGGAACCCGATGAGAACTACTATCCAAAAATTAGTTGCCAGCCGGGAATCGTATCCGGTACCTCCCAATTGCTAGTCAGGAACTCGATGAGAACTACTATCCAAAAATTAGTTGCCAGCCGGGAATCGAACCCGGTACCTCCCAATTGCTGGTCAGGAACCCGATGAGAACTACTATCCAAAAATTAGTTGCCAGCCGGGAATCGAACCCGGTACCTCCCAATTGCTGGTCAGGAACCCGATGAGAACTACTATCCAAAAATTAGTTGCCAGCCCGGGAATCGTATCCGGTACCTCCCAATTGCTAGTCAGGAACTCGATGAGAACTACTATCCAAAAATTAGTTGCCAGCCGGGAATCGAACCGGTACCTCCCAATTGCTGGTCAGGAACTCGATGAGAACTACTATCCAAAAATTAGTTGCCAGCCGGGAATCGTATCCGGTACCTCCCATTGCTAGTCAGGAACTCGATGAGAACTACTATCCAAAAATTAGTTGCCAGCCCGGGAATCGAACCGGTACCTCCCAATTGCTGGTCAGGAACCCGATGAGAACTACTATCCAAAAATTAGTTGCCAGCCCGGGAATCGAACCCGGTACCTCCCAATTGCTGGTCAGGAACCCGATGAGAACTACTATCCAAAAATTAGTTGCCAGCCCGGGAATCGTATCCGGTACCTCCCAATTGCTAGTCAGGAACTCGATGAGAACTACTATCCAAAAATTAGTTGCCAGCCCGGGAATCGAACCCGGTACCTCCCAATTGCTGGTCAGGAACTCGATGAGAACTACTATCCAAAAATTAGTTGCCAGCCCGGGAATCGTATCCGGTACCTCCCAATTGCTAGTCAGGAACTCGATGAGAACTACTATCCAAAAATTAGTTGCCAGCTCGGGAATCGTATCCGGTACCTCCCAATTGCTAGTCAGGAATCTATACATATTAAAGATATTGTTACTTTGGGATATTACTCAAAACTTCAACCTTCAATGAACCTTGAAAATCTTCTACCTTCAATGAAAACCTCAACCTTTAAACTAAACTTCAATTGAACCTCGATTCAAGTTCATTGTCACTCTAACACTATGACACATATAAGAGATGCTTGATAGAGAATACATTCACACTTGAAAATGGTTTTCGAAAAGTTTAAACTATTTGTGTTATGATGAGATAGAAGGAAGGATACCTGACAACTTTCATTGTGCTTCAAAATTGATGAACTCTAGCCTCAACTTGCAACTTGGTCCCTTCTCCGAGCATACAATTTCCTCATTTGGAAAACTAGAATTCCTTGAAATTCCACTTAATACTCCACAAATTCACGAGAAACATCCTCGAATGGGAAACTCAAATTCCTCGAAATTGTATAACAATCCACGAGAATCACTCTCGATCTCCAAAGACAAGCAGAACGTTACTTGATCGATGTTGTTTTCCAGAGTACCGCTCCATCTTTTCCTGGGGGATTTGTACTCTAAAAACTTGAGCAAGAAAATCGAATGTCGGAATTGAGTTGACTGATAGCCCCCTCATGATTATGCCTCGGAGTTCAACCAGCTGACAGGTTGGGATATTTCGATATATTAAATCAATGAATTATCGACGTATATCAGTCACAAGTATAACTCGATATTTCTATATATATATTTCTGACAAGTAGGATTATTCCGATATATTATATCAATGAATTATCGACGTATATCAGTCACAAGTATAACTCGATATTTCTATATAATATATTTCTGACAAGTAGGATTATTTCGATATATTATATCGATGAGTTATCGACGTATTTCAGTGACAAGTATATATCGTTATTCCTATTTATACATCGATATATCGCATTATATTGATATCGATATATCAGTCACCTCAAAAGTAAGTTGCTTGTTAGAGAAGCAAGAACAACACTTGAAGAAAAGTGGAGGAAGGTTCAAAGTTCGAGACCCAGAGTTCGAGCTCAGAGCATCAGGTATTCCATTATCTCAGTACAGTTGTTTGTACGGGAGACAAATTGGTTTCACCTGCTCAAAAAGTCGATTCCTCTGCTCGCAGTTCGAGACAAGTGGAGGCTTTTCTTTTCTGCTATCTGATGAGAAGAGTTAGATCAGCCCTGAGTAACTGGCCTCTCTTGGGCTCTTTTTTTCTTTGCTTTCCGCTCTCTTTCGCTCTTCAGCTCTCAATTTATCACGTGACCTAGCTATTAACTTCCGTGTACTCTGTTGTTCTTCAATGGTATACCACTCTAAGGTTATCTCGTTTGGTGTGAAGTAGTGTTCAATTTGCCAAGTATTCGTCACTCATATTGGAGTAAAACGGATGGAGTTGAAACCTTTTTGCTATTCATTGAACTAAAAGAAAATGGAGTCTATTTTTTTCATTTTGAGAGGAATGATTGAGTGTTCAAGCTGTTTTCGAGTAGCGGCAAAAATAAGAATAGATGGATAATGAATAATAATTCTACTTTTATTCTCGTATTGTCGTTCAACATTACAATAGTTATAGACGAGACATATTTATATTGACCATTATAACTCTATATGTACGTTTTATTTGTCAGTTTGTCTGTTCTTGTGTATTTTATTGGTTAAAATAAAATACTTGGTCTTAAATATGGACTAAATACTTAGTGAACTTGGCCTTAGAAGAGCATAAGCAGATAAAAATATATGGACAACGTCAGAAATTACAGTTAACTTAGCTAATTTATGACCTAAAATGGTTATTGTAGAGAATATACCAATAAAAATAATATTGAAGTTGGATTTTTAGGCTGTTCAAAGGCTGAAAATAAACTTTCTACTCGTGATATTTCAAGTTTTCCTATTTGTATATCATCAAGCTATCAAAATTAAAAAGTTTTCTTAGGAAAACATTTTTTTCTGATTATTACTATTGAGATATGAGAGCCTAAAGTTCAATTTTTGGGACATAACATTTCAAATTAGATAAGATATAAATCCATGAGATTTATAGTATGGATTCTTCATGGTATTGTTGATCTAGTAAAACAAAAATTTTCTGAAAAAATCAATTTTTAAGATAGTTATTCAATTTACTGAAAATAACCAAAAAACTTTCGGTTGAGTTATTTTTGGTAAATTGAATAACTTTTTCAAAAATTGATATTTTCTGAAAATTGTTGTTTTACTAGATCAACAATACCATGAAGAATCCATCCTATAAATCTCATGGATATCTTATCTAATTTGAAATGTTCTGTCCCAAAAATTTGAACTTCAGGTGCTCATATCTCAAAAAGTAATGACAGGAAAAAAATGTTTTCATGAGAAAACTTTTCATTTTGATATCTTGATGATTTACAAATGGAAAAAACTTAGAAAATATCACGAGTAGAAAGTTTATTTTTAGCCTTTGCACAGCCTTAAATGAAAGAAGTAAGCCTAAATACACGAAACAATATTAAAGAGTAGCTCTAGAATCAAGTTTTCTCAATTCACAGAGGATTGTGAAAGTTTACAGATGGAATTGAATGGGAATGATTTATTTCAAATGCTAATAAATATTAATTTTATTTAACGAAAATCCTAAATAAATGGTGAATCACCCAGAAGCTTCTGATACTTCAGACTTGACAACAGGGTTAACAGCAGATAGAAATTCGATGAGAACTACTATCCAAAAATTAGTTGCCAGCCCGGGAATCGAACCCGTACCTCCCAATTGCTGGTCAGGACCCGATGAGAACTACTATCAAAAATTAGTTGCCAGCCCGGGAATCGAACCCGGTACCTCCCAATTGCTGGTCAGGAACTCGATGAGAACTACTATCCAAAAATTAGTTGCCAGCCCGGAATCGAACCCGGTACCTCCCAATGCTGGTCAGGAACCCGATGAGAACTACTATCCAAAAATTAGTTGCCAGCCCGGGAATCGAACCCGGTACCTCCCAATTGCTGGTCAGGAACCCGATGAGAACTACTATCCAAAAATTAGTTGCCAGCCCGGGATCGTATCCGGTACCTCCCAATTGCTAGTCAGGAACTCGATGAGAACTACTATCCAAAAATTAGTTGCCAGCCCGGGAATCGAACCCGGTACCTCCCAATTGCTGGTCAGGAACCCGATGAGAACTACTATCCAAAAATTAGTTGCCAGCCCGGGAATCGAACCGGTACCTCCCAATTGCTGGTCAGGAACCGATGAGAACTACTATCCAAAAATTAGTTGCCAGCCCGGGAATCGAACCGGTACCTCCCAATTGCTGGTCAGGACCCGATGAGAACTACTATCCAAAAATTAGTTGCCAGCTCGGGAATCGAACCGGTACCTCCCAATTGCTGGTCAGGAACCCGATGAGAACTACTATCCAAAAATTAGTTGCCAGCCCGGGAATCGAACCCGGTACCTCCCAATTGCTGGTCAGGAACCCGATGAGAACTACTATCCAAAAATTAGTTGCCAGCCCGGGAATCGAACCCGGTACCTCCCAATTGCTGGTCAGGAACCCGATGAGAACTACTATCCAAAAATTAGTTGCCAGCCGGGAATCGAACCCGGTACCTCCCAATTGCTGGTCAGGAACCCGATGAGAACTACTATCCAAAAATTAGTTGCCAGCCCGGGAATCGAACCCGGTACCTCCCAATTGCTGGTCAGGAACCCGATGAGAACTACTATCCAAAATTAGTTGCCAGCTCGGAATCGAACCCGGTACCTCCAATTGCTGGTCAGGAACCGATGAGAACTACTATCCAAAAATTAGTTGCCAGCCGGGAATCGAACCCGGTACCTCCCAATTGCTGGTCAGGAACCGATGAGAACTACTATCCAAAAATTAGTTGCCAGCCGGGAATCGAACCCGGTACCTCCCAATTGCTGGTCAGGAACCCGATGAGAACTACTATCCAAAAATTAGTTGCCAGCCCGGGAATCGAACCCGGTACCTCCCAATTGCTGGTCAGGAACCCGATGAGAACTACTATCCAAAAATTAGTTGCCAGCTCGGGAATCGAACCCGGTACCTCCCAATTGCTAGTCAGGAACTCGATGAGAACTACTATCCAAAAATTAGTTGCCAGCTCGGGAATCGAACCCGGTACCTCCCAATTGCTAGTCAGGATTGTGAAAGTTTATGAAAAAAACGATTCGGTCTACGTTGATAAGATAATATTTGGATGTCGGAAGGTTCAATATTGTTTCGGATGTGATGTATCAAATAGATCTTGGTGATCCGTAGTACTTTCTCATCGATCCTTATGCCAGATTGAGAGCAGGAATCATCAAGTCTGAGGTAAAAGAAGAGAAAATAAAGTGTCGAACGAAATATTATAAATAGTTAGCCAGATATTCTTTACTCGATACATGAGCAAAAATGAATGGAGCTAATGAAACCTTTTTAAGGCTTCAAAACCTTCTATCTCTCTTGTCTCAACGATGGTTTCATCAAAGGATTTTAATGAAATCATCGAAGGATTGATTCTCATTGAAAATCAATTAATTATATCTAACTTGTCAATAAATAATATGGAATGAGACAAACAAGAAGGTGAAGTTATGAGAAATTGAAAATAAATAGAAGATGGATATAAGTGAGAATATCCTTGTGAGAAATAAGCCAGTATGGATTCTATAATAGATTTAATAAACTCTATGAAGCATGAGACAGAGTCTCCTTCTTAATTCTTAGAAAATTTCCCATTAACTTCGCCTTAATTTATAGCCCTCTCATCATTAGATTCATTTTCTATCTTGCTTGAATTTTTCTTCTTCTTCTTCTTCTCCTTCCCCTCCTCCTTCTCATTATTCTTCTACTTCTTCTTCTTCTTCTTCTTCTTCTTCTTCTTCTTCTTCTTCTTCTTCTTCTTCTTCTTCTTCTTCTTCTTCTTCTTCTTCTTCTTCTTCTTCTTCTTCTTCTTCTTCTTTTCTTCTTCTTCTTCTTCTTCTTCTTCTTCTTTTTTCTTCTTCTTCTTCTTTTCTTCTTCTTCTTTTCTTCTTCTTCTTCTTCGTCTTCTTCTTCTACTTCTTCTTCTTCTTCTTCTTCTTCTTCTTCTTTTACATCTTCTTTTCTTCTTCTACATCTTTTCTTCCCCCTTCATCACTCTTCTTCTTTTTTCCCTCTTCTTTTCTTCTTCTACATCTTTTCTTCCCCCTTCATCACTCTTCTTCTTTCACATCTTTTTTTCCCTCTTCTTTTTCTTCTTCTACATCTTTTCTTCCCCCTTCATCCCTCTTCTTCTTTCACATCTTTTCTTCCCCCTTCATCTCTCTTACTGCTCCCAACCCTTCATTCCCATTAATTTTGTTCAATCTCCTTTTCTTCCGCATACATCTCACTTACTCTCCGTTTCTCTTTCACTCTGTGTGTCACACCCTCATTACATCTCTCTCCCACTCCCACGTATCCAATCCTCCCCTCTCTCTCCATCATTATCTGTTCGTGTGTGAGATACACTGTCGAGAATGAGGAATGCAAGGAATTTCCGTTTTCCTTTATGTCGTTTTAAATTACAGCCATTGAAATTCTCTTGGCTCCAAAAGCAATCTAGTTGCTTCATGAATGATATTCCGCTCGAATTATTTCTGTCAGTCCTTAAACACTGTTCGAATACAGAATATGCTTTGATGTTGGGTGAGATACAAATTATATTGAGCAAAATTCACTCGTGTGTAGCCGGTTAAATTTTTTTCTAAATTATAACACATATTTTTCAAAGAGAGCTGTCGATGAACCAGTTCTCTGTAATGAGCAAAGGAATCTCGTCATTATAATGGCTTCTGTATTGGAATGTGCTGATTTCACTGCTTCTCACAACTTATTTCACAAATTATTATTCCTCTCGGAAATAGGTGTTTCGGAATTCCATATTTGAAAAATATATATATTCTGTATTTCATCATTTTGATTGGCTAGCCTACATCATACTTTTATAGTATCACGAAACTCTTCAGCTTTTCTATGACAAATCTCATTTGAGATTCAAATTATTGATGAAGCCTGATGACGAATAAAAAAATTATAAAGTTTATCGGAGATTGACATTGGTGTAATAATCGGAACCGGTCTTTCTAAGTATCAATAAATCTGTGGTTTTCTGGCAATTTCTTAGTCTTTTTCATTTGAAAAAATTATGATTGATATTGACAATATTGGAAGAAACCAGTAGAGAGACTATAAACAATTCAGAATATAATTTTATCTCATGTAATAATTTGATAATATTCATGTTTTTCATAAGATAATATCCTAACATTCGCACCTTATCAATCTTGGAAGAAAACATGATATTGAAATTATTCAACTGATGTTGGACTTATGTGCGTACAGATATACGCGCCGCGAACATGAGCAATTCACTTTTAATCAGCTGACTATATCTGTATTTTCACAGAAACAGTAAGATACAGATATAAAAAGCTTGGCATCAGCTGATTAGAAGTGAATTGCTCATGTTCGCGGCGCGTAAATCTGTACGCACGCACCTATATTATAATAACATTATAACCCAATCATTTCAACGGAAATAACCTGTTATTTATTCCTCAAGCAATAGAGGTGGCTAAACCAATGAGTGAAACCATAATGAATAATATTTTGATCAGTTCAAGTCGCCATAGAATAGCTGAATGGAAGAAATATTCAATGTTCAATATAATGCCAACTTCTGGCTCATGCTCCAACGATCGTTTTGCCAACGGTCAATCCAAATCATCAGTCTTTCTTCAACTGCCAAAAAAGCTCCATTCCAATTTCTTCCAGTATTCATACAATCTTTAAATTCCATACGATACATTCTATTGGAAATTGCGATTTGAATTAGAAATAACAATAAATATTATCTTATTATAATATAATAATAATAATAATAATAATAATAATAATAATAATAATAATAATAATAATAATAATAATAATAATATAATAATAATAATAATAATATTATCATCAGCAGTAGTTTGTGTTCAATCCCAATTTTTATTAGAATTATTTAAGCTGCATTTACACCAAAATTATTCACAAAATGTTTATTTTTCCGTCCTTATAGATTCTATTAGATTGAACGGAACTTGACAAACACATATGCTCATCATATGTTTACTACGTTATGTTCAATCTAATAGAATATTCAAGGACGGAAAAATGAACAGTTTGTTAATAACTTAGGTGTAAACGCAGATTAAGAATCAAATTCATTACTTAATATTAATTTCGTGTGATGTTTCACATTTATAGAATGAATACAAACATGATTAGACTAGAATATAGAAGAAGAATATGAAACTAACATAAAAAACAACAAACTAGGAATATCCTATCATATGAAGCGAACAATTTCTGTATTTATATACCTGGCTATTTTCATATCTGGTTATTTTCATATCAGGATATTTTTATATCTGGTTATTTTTATATCTGGTTATTCATGTTTAACGGATCTCGAAAACGGCTCTAACGATTTTCATGAAATTTGGAACATAGTAGGTTTATGAAATAAAGATTCGATTGCACTAGGTCTCATCCTTGAGAAAACTCGCTGAACGACATTAAAAGGATAATTCATCCTTGGCTGAAACAGCTGTGAATAGTGAAAAAGTGAGTATGTGAAAAATCAAAATACCGCATCTTCGAAATTCATAAGATGACGTTTAGCCAGCTGTGAAATATAAACACGATCATTTTAGAGGATTGTGTTCTTTTTATCAATAAATAAAAATCACGAGCGAAGCTCGGTGCCCTGATATTAAACATGATTAGATCAAGATATGAACTCAAAAATTTATTCTTAGGAAGTGCTGCACTCAATCCTCTCTCTGCGTAGAATATTGAACCATAGAAAATTAGAAACTGAGAGTATTTTAGTATTTAGAGCATTACACTCTTTTTCATAGGATATGGGACAGTTTTCCTCACAAGTACCCACTCTATGCACCCTTGATAAGCATGTTCCAGGCTGACATGTTCGTGATAAACTTGCTCTTCCCCACTGAGACGGCGACAAGGGAAGTTTTCCAGTCCGAAATCTGTTGTTTCAAGAAAACGCTCGTAACTTCCACACCATTTCCTAACGAGGGGCAGAGTGAGAGAGTGTCATAAATTGCATGCGCTTTCTGCCGCCTCAAAAAGGTGGCTGCTGTGAGGCACAATGTTTGAGGCACGTTGTGAGGCAAGCGTTGTGAGGCACAGATTCGTGAGGCACAGTGTGTGTGAGGCACAGTTTTGTGAAGGATAGAGTCTGTGAAGCACAGTTTTTGATCGAGGTACCGTTTTGTGAGGCACAGTGTGTGTGAGGCACAGTTTTCTGAGGTACAGTTTCGAGAAGAATAGTGTGTGAGGCACAGTTTTTGTTAGAGGTACCGTTTTGTGAGGCACAGTGTTTGAGGTAAGCTTTGAGACGCACATTGTGTGTAAGGCAAAGTGTTGTGAGGCACAGTTTTGTGAGGCAGAACGTTTTGAGGCACAGTATGAGGGACAATATACGTTAACGACCCACAGCCTCATCTCACGACTGTGTCCTCATCACTTAAGGCAGCGACTCACACTGAACTGAACAGCCAAACTTCTTCTACTAACATTACATAAAACATCACACCACCTCGCTTCTGCATTGATTCGTAACACTCACTCTGATGAGCTGAATGTCTGAGTGGTTTTCTGAGGAATTCTGCTCGAGATAAGAGAGAATTAGTTTTCTCGTGCCAAGAGAATGAGTGTGTGAGAGAGAGAGAAAAAAGAAACAGCGATAGGGGGTGAGAGTTAGAGAGAGATATTGAAGTCAGCTAGAGGAGGAGTGTTATTTATTGGTTGATTCATTTATGATATCTCTCTGAGAGAGAGAGAGACAAAGATGATTGATTGATTAGCTGCCTTTATTAAAAACCTAGGAGGGCGAAGTTAGTGCCCAGCCCTCTCTCTTACACTTAACCCTCTAATACAATTCTAAGTAAAACTAAAACACTGTACAACAAAGATTATAAGATAAAAAAACTAATTTTACAAAATAATAAAAAACTTCCAAATAGCGAATGATAGAAAGAAAAAAAAATTCAAAGAAAAGTGAAAATGGAAGAAACGTCAGTTCAAAATCCATAGATCATTTCGATAGAAGTAGAAAAGAAGAAAGAGAGGAATAAATTAAAGAAGGAAGAAAGGACACATACACATACACCACACACACACACACACACACACACACACACACACACACACACACACACACACACACACACACACACACACACACACACACACACACACACATCAACACACACGTCAAGATTTATTGAGCATTCCAGCCGAGTCCACCACCTCTGATTCACCGCAAGACAGCCGCACCGAACCGACGATGTCCCTCAACAAGCCTTAGCTCAGCAGGCAGAGAATTCCACAAACTACAGGCTGTCACAAGGAACGACTAGTTGTACATAACAGTCCTATGTGTTGGGACAGCCAGCAGGTGGGATCCATGCCGCGTTCCTCCACGACCAAAATCGGTAATCTACTGCCAGATACTTAGGGGTTTTAGTTTTCATTATCAAAATTTAGAGAGACGGAGAGAGAGAGTGGGAGAGGGAGTGAAAGAGAGAGAGACAGACAGACAGAGAGAGAGTGAGTAAGTGAGAGAAACAGTCTGTGGAGCAGGGGAATATAAAAAGAAAGAGAGTGAGTGTGTGTGTGTTGGACAGAGACTGAAAGAGATAAAGTGAGTGAGAGAGAGTGAGTGGATTTGGGGAAAGCGTCTTGAAACCATACTTCATGCAAAGTTTGTTATGAAAAGTGGCTGCTTTCTTAGCCAAGTTTTACCCACTCATTGTGGTTCAAGACTATTGGAATGGAGAGCTCCCAAAAACTGGCTATTGTGCAACCTAGCCCAAGAATATCTTTCTAAAGTTTCAATGTTATTGGACTGAGGTATTTTGAAATGAAAACAAAAATGAATTATGAAATTAGTCACAATAATTGAATAATAATTTTGTATTGTTTTTTTTCCAGGATCCGCTCTCATGCAGATAGTGGAAGTCTACAAGGAGATCCAAGCTCAACAAATGAATATTGTGAGTATTCTTTCAATTTTTATACATTCTCATCATAATAATATTAATCCAATTATTCATAAAATTGTGTGCAAATACTCAAATTGTGGGAAGGTACAACATCATGACGGAAAACTTGAATATGGCTCGGTTGCACGAAAGCCTGTTACACGTAGTCTGCTAAGTTTGTAAGCCTGACTTTTAATCACGATTAAATTCCACAAGAGCCTATCAGAGAATGTTTTTTCTGAGAAGAAAGCTTCTCTGATTGGTTCTCGTGTCATTTAATCGGGAATTAAAGTTAACAGATCTTCTGTGCAACTGAAGGTATTAGTCTGAATAACAGTAATATTTTGTGAAAGTTCACCTAGAAACCACAAGATTGTGGAATGATTGACCGTTACATTCTATCAAATCTTTCTTATTTCGTTTATTACGCGACAAGTAGAAACAGAATATTATCTTGAACTCAGTTGTTGAAGTTGAAAAGCTTTCTAAAGGTGCGTACAGATATACGCGCCGCGAACATGAGCAATTCACTTTTAATCGGCTGATTATATCTGTATTTTTACAGAAACGGAAAGATACAGATATAAAAATCTGGTGTGGCGCACTCACACAACTTTCCTTGCCGTTATGAAAATTGATCACCTGACGCTAGTGTTCCCGAGCTTCTCAAGTCTACTATTCAAAGATTTGAGCCAGCTGGTGACAGGGCAATAACGCTGGAGACACACGAGGTCTGCTATCTCTTCATAGTGAATCATTTAATAGAATCAACAGTTGCCAAAAGTTTGCAATTGGATAATCACATTTTCTTGAATTTCGAGCTTATTTTTAATTTTAGGTGAAAATGTTACTGAACATTGTGATGTACCAATGATTGTACAGTCCTCAAAATACAGAATAAATTTGTTCATAGGCTAGTACAAGAACGGAATAGCTTCTATCACCGTAGAAACAATACAATCTTATCTGAGGTAGATAGACGACCATTATCTGACTTACAAAGAAGGAAATAAATAAATCTGTAATTGTATGCCTTCCAAAAAATTAGTCAATGGAAAAAACCGTATACGTTTATATGCCTATGGATTGGAACAGTAAAGTTATATTTGAAGGTTAGTTTCGAAATGAAAACATAACCCTAAAACAAACCAAGGCTAGCTCATTAACAAGTAGCAAATTGAGAAGGCAGTTCAACTAAACATCGATCATAGAAATAATATATTATTAAATTTTTCATTTTTATACTTTCGTTTCTAGACCAAATAAGCCCGAATATTTATTTATTTAAACTACAAAGAAAAATATACTTGTTAAAAATATATGAACAAATTAGCTTAGCCATATATAACGTTTGAGGGTCGATATTCTAGCGTATAAAAAACAATATTAACAAAAAATAGGAAGAAATATTTATTTATTATGATGTTCGTTATTGTTATAAACATATATATTATTATGTCTACTTTATGTTATACAAGCATGTCTATGTTCCATAATCATTAGCTGTTCATTGAAGCCAATTTAAAAGCATATCATCATAGATGAATTCTATTATTTATGTATTATTATAATTATAAAAAACTAAATAATAATTTGGAACAACTTCAAATCAGGAATTTCACCCTATTTTAAAAGCTTTAAAGTTGGACACAGTGACACCACCCATTCGGCGTATTGGTTACGTCACAGAATCGGACCAATCCCGAATTAATATGTAAATTTGGCAAGATAAAATTTGGAGGAGAAATTGAAGTGAAAATTAGAAGAGGAAGACTCGAGGCCATTTTGCAAGGATCATCGGTAGGATGCAGACCTAGTCCACGTACCTAATTGTTCAAAAGCTTTAATTTCTGTTTAATGTAACTTAATCTTCGTTTTTCTGTTTTTTAAAAGCTGTTCCAAAGTTCCTATAATAATTGTGATATTAAGATTTTAAATTTCATTCAAATAAACCCTGAAATTATATCAGTGAAGTCTGTTCAACATTTTTCGCCACGTGGAAGGACCCAGCCGGAACGATATATTCTACGGCCGAATATATTTCGAAAAACCAAAAAACGGAAACAAAAGTCTACGTAAGTTGTTCGAATATATAAAAAGGGATCCCCATAAATCTGCGAAAATTGTACAGCGTATAAATTCGTCCATTTGGAAAAGTCATGACTGTAGTTTTAAGGGTACAAAATTTATCATAATTAAATTTTATAGTATTAAATAAATTTAACTGTCCACGCTGTACTTAGCTAAAAGGTCTATTTTCCTTAGGCGGAACCACACCCTGAGAGTAATTTTAAATATTAATTTGTTCTATTCTCTGAATCACCATTTAATATTAACTTGTTTTTTCTTGTTTAACTAGTTCAGTTTATGACCCTTTCCTAAGGGCTATTATCCATTTTGTTCTGTTTAATTGAAAAGTACCGAACTTTTTATATAATATTTACAATTTAAAGATTCAAATCTGTTGTCAACCAATCTTCATTCTGTATCTATTTGAAAGCTATTATCTACATAATCTGTTCATCAATCTATTCAATATTTGTTGTAAAAATACATCCTTCAGAATATATCCATTTTACCGTTCTATTAAACTGGATTTACTTCATTATACCTCCAAATTCGTTCTTTCTCGACTGACACACATTGATCATTCAGGACTCATCCTGTTTTGCAATAGTCAGACAGTAGCGAGTATAGTATCTATCATTAGATTATTATTTCTTATGGTGGTAAATGGTGGTCGATCTTCTTATCAAGTAACAAATTCTGTCATTGGGGGTATCCCGCAGAATCAAATAATAAATCGACTTCCACTAGCCTACCCCACCGAGGTGAAGTGAATCCTATATTATTAGCCGATCAACATCGCCAAGAGAGGTAGTAGATCGTTTAAACAGCATTAGAATTAAACTCGGTACTCGAAATATTTACTATTTTGGTTCAGCACTCTGCTCTCAGACAACCTATAGTACTTATCAGAGACCTGGTTCGCATGGATTTGCCATTCGATCTGTTGTTTCATACGGTCTAACATCTTTCCAAATTACGGCACAATTATTGGATTCTGGATATATTCGTCATCATTTGGAGAAAAAGTTCACTCCAAAATTACTATCTCTGTCTGATCGTAGTGACAGCAGAATTTATTTTCAGCAGGTTCAAGTTGAACTGCATCTTATTATTAAATTGAATTTAATTCCACCTAACCATATTAAGTTAGAAATTCAGGTCCCTCACTTCGGCTACCTTTGTAGACCGCCAACCTCTTTATTGAGCAAGTTAACTTTTTCAACCTGTTCTATCTACACACCAGCCATTCTACTTCGATACTCTGATTTAAGTGATATCGACAATCCGATTAAACAAAGATTGATCAACCTAACCTGCAAATATCTATCATTGAATCATAACCTCAAATATTACAACCGCTCAATTATTCTTTTTGATCTGACCATTTTAAATATCAATTACTTTTTTTTCTTTATTGTACGTCCCCCCTTCTCTACGGAGCAAATTAAGCTGCAGCATTCACCAACACAAGGTGAGACCTACCATACAAGGAAACCGTACTCAAGACCGAACAATTATAATTCTAATTTATTGTCATATAGTTCCAATTGCATAATTTAGTGTCCCCCCCTTTGGAGTAAGATGACGCTTTGACCCTTTGGCGATGACGATGACCCCTTTGGACACATGACGCTTCAACGGAGGCCGATATCTGACAACATTAATTGTAGAGATTCTCATGTCATTCTTTTCCACTCGGAATGTTTTGTTTAAATTGTATCGGAAGCCTGATAATTGAGAATCTAAAATCAAACTTTTCATAGATGGGGCGGAGCTCCTGAAATTTTTACAGATATGGGACTTGTGGCAGTTGATAAAGCTTATCGATGACTATTCTAGGTATAACTTTAACCAAAATCGTTGGAGCCGTTTTCGAGAAAATCGCGAAAAACCCTGTTTTTGACAACATTTTAGTCGCCATCTTGAATCGAAATTGTTCGTGTCGGATCCGTATATTGTAAGGAGCTTGCGTTCCAAATTTCAAGTCATTCCGTTAATTGGGAGATGAGATATCGTGTACACAGACGCACATACACTCATACAGACCAATACCGAAAAACCACTATTTGGACTCAGGAACCTTGAAACGTATAGAAATTGGGGTACCTTGATTTTTTTCGGAAAGCAATACTTTCCTTACCAATGGTAATAGGGCAATGAAAGTAAAAAGCTTGGCATCAGCTGATTGAAAGTGAATTGTTCATGTTCGCGTCGCGTACATCTGTACGCACCTTAATGTATACGACAACTGATTATTTGTACAATTTATATTGTAAAGGATGCATATTTGGGGAAACCCGTTGTCTCAATTGTGAATAAATAAATAAACTACTATTATTGTTGAGATGGCACTTTACCACCAACTGCATCATAGCACCTTGAACAAAGATGTTGACGTTGAAAACCTTGTTTAAGAGAATAGTTGAAAGGTATGCGACAACTACTGTAGCTGTTTAACTGGCACATATACAACTAACTGCGTTGAAAAAGAAACGTAAAGAATATTAATTAGAGGAATTAGTGTGGAACGCTTTACAGGACGTGTGTCGAATTTCCAGCAAATGCTGAAACAAAGTAAATCTACTTCTTGCCTCTGTGATAGTGTGGATAAGTATTAACTGTTCCAAAGTTGACTACTGTTGAAACCGTTACAAGACTTCCGGAGCAAGTGGAAAGTGTCTCTTCCCTGCAGTTCCAGAGACTGTATTGTAGGAAACAGAATCTAATATTGGAAATGAATTGAAGTGAAATGCAGTGGAATTGAGTTGAGAATATGATGTTAAGTTATAGTCTAACTTTTTGTGTAGTTGAGAAGGTGATATTGTGGTAATTATTCATATTGAATGAAAAAGACTAAGAAATTGACTAAAACCACAGATTTATTGATACTTAGAAAGACCGGTTTTGGTTATTACACCATTGTCAATCTCTGATAAACTAAAAAACGTTTATTCTACTTTTTTAGTTTATCAGAGATTGACAATGGTGTAATAACCGAAATCGGTCTTTCTAAGTATCAATAAATCTGTGGTTTTAGGCAATTTCTTAGTCTTTCTTATTCAATTACAGTATAACATTACAATAGAAAATAATAGGCTATTGTAAGCGAGCATTAATTGATTCTTCATTATAATTATAGTAATAACGATAACTAATGTTAAAATAGAATAGAATAAAATTAAATACAATAAAATTAATAAAACTGAGATGTTGTAAAATAGTTATTTGTGCAACTAGTGCGCAAAGTGACAGTTTGCTGCACCGAAAGAAACGTTTACGCCCGAGCCGTAGGCGAGGGCGGAATGGTTTGTTGAGTGCAGCAGAGGAACTTTGCGCACGTATTTCACATTAAGTTTTTCCTACAGTTACCATTGAATATGAAAAGTGGGTAATTATGGGTAAAATTGCCTGAAATCCATCAAATGTTTTTCTGTGTAATTTTATTATTGATAAAAACCTTAATCCTAAAATCCTAAAGTCCTCGTTGTCCTTGGTTATAATATATAATGAATAATAATTAGCGCGTTGTGCTTCGTTGCACCTCTGCTCACTATAGCAGCCACAGCAGTCACTGTTACCAACTTCATTTTGATTTTGCTGCACTGTTGCTCCATATAACCTACTAAGTATTTTGCGTTGCCATGTTGCAAATCTGGAGTGCAGAAAAATTTTTCCCGCACTAGAGCGGAAAAGTGGTTCTTTGCGTTCTGTAATCAGTGCAGCAATGGCCACTTTTCAACGTAACTGTAGGAAAAATTCAAAACTTAAATATTACATTATCTCACCAGCAACAGAATTATTTGTAGACAATGGAATTACATTCAGTAGCCTACTCACTGGTAGAGATAAACAATAACCATTACACTCCTTCGTATAGCCATGTTACACAAAAACCGGTGTGGAATTTCTGTTTCATTGAAATGATGAATGAAAGTCTCACTGTCACTATGCTAATGATTATAAGCACAAAGTCTATTCTCTCGTAGAAATCCACAATGAGTTTTCAATTTCTTGTTTGATAATTTAGTGTACACAAACATATTTGTTGAAGTTACAAGAAAAGTAGTTTTGTTTTCTGCACTTGGTGCGCAAGCATTTATTTGATACATCACAAATATAATTACAAACTATTACACCTAAACCATAAAATGGTCCAATAAACGTGAAAATCCACATTGAGTTATCAATTTCTTGTTTAATAATTTAGTGTACACAAACATATTTTTGTTGAAGTTACAAGAAAAGTAGTTTTTTTTTCTGCACTTGGTGTGCAAGCATTTATTTGATACATCACAAATAATTACAAACTATTACACCCAAACCATAAAATGGTCCAATAAACGTGAAAATCCACATTGAGTTATCAATTTCTTGTTTAATAATTTAGTGTACACAAACATATTTGTTGAAGTTACAAGAAAAGTAGTTTTGTTTTCTGCACTTGGTGCGCAAGCATTCATTTGATACATCACAAAGATAATTACAAACTATTAGACCTAAACCATAAAATGGTCCAATAAACGTGAAAATCCACAATGAGTTATCAATTTCTTGTTTAATCATTTAGTGTACACAAACATATTTGTTGAAGTTACAAGAAAAGTAGTTTTGTTTTCTGCACTTGGTGTGCAAGCATTTATCTGATACATCACAAATTACAAATTAATGAACACCTCAGAAGGTGATTTACTATGGAATCTTCAACGGTGATTTGTAACTTGGCTTCACGACATAAATCTAATTCTCATTCAGCATTGTGCTAATCTTTAAATCCAAAACTTATGACTCAATTTGGATATTAAACATGATAAATACCTGTAATAAGAAGAGTAGTGATCTATTTGGATCCCGTAATTTATGCATTTTGTAATCTCTTCAAAGGAGCAATTACTCCTTTAAATATTCTCAGCGTTTGTCCTCATCCTCATTTTGAATATTTTATCACATTAACATTCTGTAGTCCCATGGAAATGAGTAGTATTACTTTCATTAATTGGGCCATGCTTTACAATTTACAATGTTCATAAATCATCTTTCCTCTCTGTAGAAGGTGTCTCAGTTCCTCTCGATTTCAGTTCATTTAGGCATCACTACATAACCTAAAATCTCGTAATTGTATAATACTGATATCATTATTCATATTAAAAAGAAAAACTTTCATCAGTGTTCATGATTGTGTATCAAGTATTACATATATGAAATTAACTTAATCGAGTTTTCTTGGGTACAGAATTTTAAACTATGTTCATAAATCATCTTGCTTCTCCGTAGAAGAGATCTCAGTTCCTCTCGATTTCAATTCATCTAGGCATCACGACATAACCTGAAGTCTCGTAAATGTATAATACTGATATCATCATTCATATTAAAAGGAAAAACTTTCATTAGTATTCATGTTTGTGTATCATGTTCTACACATCTCAAATTTATTGAATTCTCCTGGGTACAGAATTTCAAACTACGTTTGGAACATTTGTTGTTTTAGAACACCAGTTTCTCATACTACTTCAATTCAGTATAATAGAACAGAATATTTATTGGGAAATATATATATATATATATATATATATATATATATATATATATATATATATATTATATATATATATATATATATATATATATATATATATATGTCTTTATATATATATATTCCCGTGACTATTGACTTCAAATTTAAAATGTTGATTCATGAGAATTTCAATCTTTCGAGTTCATAGTGAAGAGAACAATATTCGAATCAAAGAGATTGGAATCCTATTGTCTTTTTCCTTTAGAAAAAAATATTTAAAAGGGTCCTGAGATTTATATTTTTATCTAGATTGGAATTCGTATACTTACTTGCAGAGAAAACTAACTACTATAATGTATTCTGTATTTTATTTTATACTGTATTCTGTGTTACTAGGTGTCTAATACTGCATTTCTCCTCTTCCTCAATAGAACTCTCTAATATTCATCACTAATAATTTTTTAAAAGTTTTTATTTATTGATTCATACAATGAGTACATCATTAAAATGATAGGGAGAGAAAAAATATGGCATCTCTTTTCTGTATAGGGCTACTTTTATAGAAATAGAAAGAAAAATAAAAATCTTAGTAACCTTTTTGAAACATGTTGTGATTAAATATTAAATATTAATTTAATTTTTGAAATTTTCAAAAAGAGTACTAAGTTTTTTATTTTTCTTTCTATTTCTAAAAAAATATGGTAACCTTGTGTTATTCCAATGACGATGATTGTAATAATGTTCTACACTACTTCCTCAATCTTTCTAATACGAGTATATCACACTAACTTATTCCAACGATAATGATAATTTTGTTATCTTCTGTTTCAGCTGAAAGCTTTCTACGTGGATCTATTGCTGCCGTTGGAGACAAACCTGGAGAAAGATACGAAAGTAGTGCAGGTGAGTGATCTCCGTCGTTTAGCATCCTGATTAGCTTCAATTATTTATCTCTCTTTCTCTCACTCTCTCTCGCTCTCTCTCCTTCTCTCTCTTTCTCTCTCTCTGTCAGCCCTGTGTCGTTTGTAATTTTTCCTCTCCTCCTCCCCCTTATCATCTCAGCAACAAACTCTTGAAACGAAGCGGCAGTCTGGTAAACGAAGTAATTTTGTTGTAATTATGCTCCTTCAATGAAACTCAAGCACTCAGCATGAGATGAACAGGGCACCCAATTAGATTTTCAGAGATACCATGGCCTTTCACCCTTTGAGAATCTGCTACTCTTTATCTTACGTCATCTCTTCCATTTATCTCCTTCTATTTCTAGTCATCTTATATGTCGTTTGCCATTCATCTCTTTCATTTATCTCCTTCTATCCCAATTATAAGTTCGCACTTCTCTCTCCTTTTATCCTTTATACAATTATTATTACGAATCATTTATCTAATCTATTTTTATCAGTCTTTTTTCCTTTTACCCTTTGAGAATATGTTACTCTCTATCTTATGATATCAATATGAAGTGATAATTAAGTGTTATATTTGAATATGGTTTGATGTTTTAATTTCTCTAAATTCAAAATGTTTAGCTTATATATATTTTTGGACGAAAATTGAACTTGAACGTTTTACAGTAGAAACATAACCTATTTTTTTGTGGACATTTTATTAATTTATCAAAATTTGGGAATGGAATAGATTTGGGCCAAGCCTGTTGTTCCTTCCTAATCATATTTATATGATTTGTGATTCTGTCCACGAATAAATAAATTATGTCCTTCGTCATTCTTTTTCTGAGTTCTCCTTCCTTCTATCTCTAGTTATAACTTTCCTCTCTTTCCCTCTTTCATTCTTCACCCTATTTCGGATCATTTTCCTCATCTCTTCTTGTTTTTAACAGGTTGTTTCCCTCTCACTCTCAATCCATCCAATCATGCTAAACTTCTCTCAATATGAAGAAATGAGACTGAGAATCAAATTGATCGAAAATCACTGATTGATCAAGACAATCTCGAAATTTCCCGAAGTACTTAAGGGTTGATTTGACCTCCCAGGACTTTCATCCAGTTCATGATTATTATTTTCATCAGCTCAATACAGGAAATGGACTGAAACTCGAAGATTAGTATAAGAAAGAAAAAGTTATTTCTCGCCACACTGCACAGAAAGCAGCTGTTTTCCAGTCCCTACATAGATCTGAAAGGCATTGTTTGCAGACGACTCAGAACAGGTTTCTTTCGGCCTAGGCCGGAAAGAGTACCCTTTCCAGCCGCTAACATGGAACTAAGAAAGGTGATCGAAAAACAGCTGATCAAAAAACTTTTCATTATATGTGTTCTTTATTCAATAATTAAAACCTAATAATATCAACTTATTTTCATTTGAAAGAATAAAAAAGTATAAACTCAACCTCCCACATAATTGAACATAATCTTTTAGGTTATTTAGACAAATCAGAATAAAAAAAATACTTGAACAATTTCCTGATATTCAGATAACCTCAGATTTGCTAGAGCTATCACCTTCCACTTCTGCTTTCGGAAGTGCTTAGTAAACAACTATTCTGACTATATAAATATATATATATATATATATATATATATATATTATATATATATATATATATATATATATATAATATATTGTTTATATGTATATGTATATGTATATATATTGTTTATTTTTGTGTGTGGCGAAAAATATAGTTCGCACCACGGGCAAAAATATTTTTCCGGCTCTCAATCTTTTCGTGAACCGAAAACCGATTTCGAGCCGGAAAAATCTCATTTTCTGCTCTATGTGCGAAATATACTATTTAGAAGAAGGAAAAGTATTAAAAAGTGTTATTGTTGATTAAAAGTATCAAACAGAATAATTACTTGAAGTATTTATAATATTAAAAAGAAGGAAAAGTATTAAAAAAAAGTTGAAAAGAATGAGAATTATAACAAAAAGTAATTTTTTTAACTATAAGAGGAACTTTTATAGTAAAGAATGAATATTTTTTTCTCAATCCATAGAAAGAAATTGTATAAAGTAGAGAAAATAATGTATTCTTTGAACTACCTCTCATGCGGAGTAGTCTCCAAGAAATAATCCATCAAATCTCTCTCCAGTCACTCAACCCAAAGACACAATCACTCGAAGTCCAACATTAGGAATGTCTTCTATGTGAAGTGTATGATTTGATGCAACGGTGTATGGATGAATCTTCATTGAAAGAAGATCCTTTGCAGTCCTACTCCTTCTATACTCCACATCTTCTTCCTCTTCTTCTTCTACTTCTTCTTTCTCTCATTCTTCTCGTTTTCTTGTTGTTGTTCTTCTTCTTCTCCTTCTTCTTCTTCTTCACCATCCTCCTCCTCCTTCTTTTTTTCTCCCATTTCTTCGTATTCTTCTTCATGTTCTCCCGTCTTCATCCCCTTCCTCATCCTCCTTGTCCTCCTCCTACTCCTCCTCCTTCTTCTTCTTCACCTTCTTCTTCTTCCATTTCTACGTATTCTCTCTCTATTACTCTCTCACTCTGCTATTTACCCTTGATCATTCAAAGAACTGGAAGGTTCGCGAGTTCTATATCACGTTTGGGGGTATTAAGTCTTTGACAGACAATTCTAGGTCGAGTTCCTCCCTCAAAGCGCAGGAAAGAATGCTTCCTGAACTACAATCAGCAATAAAAGGGAACCTCTATTGAGCAGCCCTCTGGCGTTCGATGTCGGCACTTTTTCCCTGCTTCATATGTCATCACAATGCTCAAATCTCTGACTGTGATTCACTGTGGAGATCCGCTGTAGTAACAGACTCTTGTGAGATGGTCATGTCTCATAATAGAAGGAGTTGGTTGACTTGGTCACATATGCATATTTATCATGCCAGAACCTGTATGACAATCCTCGGATCACATGTTTGAAATACATGTTTGATACAGACGTTATTTATGCATTATATACTAGTAGTTCTGTGTCAGTAGACCTAGCGCAGATATAACGACGTCCCAAACCATAAGAACATCCACACTGATACACTAACTATTTATCTGATCAGATCATGCTCACACAAGATTTAATTATCATATAACGCTTTCCGGAGTTTAGCGCGAGATAACCAGAAGACATCTAGGCACCTATACGAGCTATTATAAGTTCTTTGCATCCTATTTAATAGTGCATAAAAATTGCATTAAATGAGGCATGCAATTTATAGTCTACACAGCTGCTAATTTTTCACCAAGTTACATTGAGATATTGAATTGCATGCGTCATGGCATGCAATTTATAGTCAACTCGACAGCTGATTTTTATGATCAATAATTCTATAGTCTGATTTTTACTCTAATATTGACGTATGAAGGAGGCTCCTTTTTACTTTCCTTGCCCTACTACCATAGGTAAGGAAAGTATTGCTTTCCAAAAAAAATTAAGGTACCCAAATTTCAAGTTTTCTATACGTTTCAAGGTCCCCTGAGTCCAAAAACATGATTTTTGGGTGTTGGTCTGTGTGTGTGTGTATGTGTGTGTGTGTGTGTATGTGTGTATGTGTGTATGTGTGTATGTCTGGGAACACGATAACTCCATTCCTAATCAACCGATTGACTTGAAATTTTTAACTTAACGTCCTTATACCATGAGGACCCGACAATAAGAAATTCAATAAGATTCAATTCAAGATGGCGGATAATTACTAAAAAACCATGTTTTTCACGGTTTTCTCGAAAACGGCTCTAACGATTTTCTTCAAATTCATACAATGGATAGCTATTTATAAGCCCTATCAACTGACATGAGTCTCATTTCTGAGAAAATTGCAGGAGCACCGTAATATTTTTGTGAAAAATGGCGGATAATCACTAAAAAACCATGTTATTCACGGTTTTCTCGAAAACGGCTCTAACGATTTTCTTCAAATTTATACCCTAGATAGCTATTTATAAGCCCTATCAACTGACTTGAGTCTCATTTCTGGGAAAATTGCAGGAGCTCCGTAATATTCTTGAGAAAAATGGCGAATAATCACTAAAAAACCATGTTTTTCACGGTTTTCTCGAAAACGGCTCTAACGATTTTCTTCAAATTTTTACCATGGATAGCTATTTATAAGCCCTATCAACTGACATGGGTCTCATTTCTTGGAAAATTGCAGGAGCTCCGTAATATTCTTGAGAAAAATGGCGGATAATCGCAAAATAAAAACATGTTTTTCAAGATTTTCTCAAAAATGACTTGACCGATTTTTTTCAAATTCATACTCTGTATAGTTATATATCAGCTCTATAAACTAGCATGAGTTTCCTTCCTGAGAAACTAACAGGGGGTCCACCCCATCCTTGAGAAATTTACTTTGTAACCTCCTTCTCGTGCTTGAGGTAGGTGGGTAGAGCAGTTTATTCAAAAGAACACACGTCGATATTTTATTTGTAGAACAGCTGTTTTGACAATTTTTAAAAAATCCTTAAATTTCATAATTCAAACAAAGGAAAATGTACTCTGAAAACAATAACAATAGTATAATCGTAGTTTTAATCAAATTATTAAGCCGCCAATCGGCATAATGTTATTCCCCTAGATTATCCTCGTTTAAGAATGAGGCTTATAGATCAATGAGCAAGGAAAGTAGTGTGAGTGTACCACACCAGATTTTTCCTCTTATATTATCCTTGAAATGCAAAATTTCCAAAAAACCTTGTATATACGTCGACGCGCAATTTAAAAAGGAACATACCTGTCAAATTTCATGAAAATCTATCTATTACCGCGTTTCGCCGTAAATGCGCAACATATAAACATTTAAACATTCAAACATTTAAACATTAAGAGAAATGCCAAACCCTCGACTTGAATCTTAGACCTCACTTCGCTCGGTCAACCAGAAGGAAACCCGTGCTCCGATATGGTTCAATTAAAAACCTGATAAACTGAAAACCTGACCAACTGAAATATTGAAGAATTTAAGATAGGCCTAACCTAACAATCCTTGGTATATTAAGAATCTATATGCGAAATTTCAAGTCAAATACACTAGTCCAGTAGTTGCAGCAACACCAATTTCAATCGCATACTGCCATTATGGGCTAGTACTATATTGGGATAGTGGGTAGTTCTATATCATTATATAGTATGACTACAGATAAAACAGGTTGTCTATGATATTCAAAATTCAGCGAATAAAATTCTGAACAAATAACTTTAAAAATCATACAAATTCATCCTCTCTCTGAGCTTATAGGAGCTTCAGTTTATCAGATATTGACAATGTAATAACCGAAACCGGTCTTTCTAATTAATTATCTATAAATCAGTGGTTTTTTGACAATTATTTCTTAGTCTTTTTCATTCAACTTATAGGAGAACTATTAAATTATAACTAATTACAACGTACTTGTGATTGAGTCTTGTTGATAGAAATAGTATTGAGAAATCTCTATCAAACAATTAAACAATCTGACCAAAATCACACACAATTCACGGAAACTTATGAATTGTAACAAATTACAACGTGCCTGTCTTTGAGTATTGTTGTTGATACGAATGGTTTTGAGAATCCACTTTGAAATAATTAGACAATAAAATCCAAAATCACTCAGAATTACAAAAACTGTTCAATATTTTAACCAATTACAACGTTCGTGAATCAAGTATTGATGATATTTCGATTAACAATACTTTATTACAATGGTGTTGAGAGATCTCGATCGAATAATGAAAAAATCAGAACAAAAATCAAAATGAATCCACGAAAACTGTTGAATTATAACAAATTATCATGTATTGTCAAAATTTCTAGCAATAACACTTCATAGCAATGTTGTTGAGAAATTTCGATCAAATAATAAAAAAATCAGGTCCAAAATCAAACTGAATCCACGAAAACTGTTTAATTGTTACCAATTATCATCATGTATTGTCAATATTTCTATCAACAACACTTTATAACAATTGTGTTGAGAAATCTCGATCAAATAATAAGAAAATCAGTTTCAAATCACTCAGAATCCTCTGAAACTGTGAAATTGTAACCAATTACAACGTACCTGTTATCAAGTATTATTGATGAAAGCAATTGTATTCAGAATCTTGAATAGTTTATGAGTTTATCAGAGATTGACAATGGTGTAATAACCGAAACCGGTCTTTCTAAGTATCAATAAATCTGTGTTTTTTGACAATTTCTTAGTCTTTTTCGTTCAATATGAATAATTACCACAATGTCAACTTCTCAACTACACAAAAAGTATTCAGAATCCTCTATCAAATAAGGAGACAATATCCGAATAGTCATTCTGACCACTACATCGGTTCTAAGACAGTTCAGGTCTGGATGAGAATAGCGAACCTAACCCGAATGAGACGTCAGTGTTTGTAGGGTGCGGGAAAGTCGGTTTCGGTTGTTGGAAACTTGTTTATACTGCGGTTGTCTAGGGCGACCACACACTCTCTTACCCGCCAACCCACTTGCAGATATCCCCGCGAATACTTGGGTAGCTACCCGCAAACCTACTTGCAGGAATACTTGTGTATTCTACATGAAACACTATACAGTCATGTAGAATAAGGACTCTGTGGTTTTCAGTGTGTGAATCTGTACGCACCTTAAATGATGTAAGAGGAATACGAGAAACAGTAGAACTCTGTTGAAGCCTGTGTACTCGATTTCAACTTTTGAGTTACATTTTCGAGAATGCTTGAAACTATTAAGGAAACTGCTTTACTATACTGTATAAATATAAATTGTATTTTTTTTCCACAAACTGAAATGGCTAGAGGATATTGATGTAATAACAGAAGTAAAGTATTGAAATTTCATATCAGTCATGTGATTGAAAATACAATCACAAGCATATCATAATATTTCCATTCATGCATCGATACAATTACAAATCTTAATAGATGACTGAACGAGAGCAACAGTCCTAACCCAAAACTGCTCTACTCCTAAATGAATTTCATAAATAGGAAACTTTTTGAAAGACAGGTTCTATCTCTACCTCAAAGAAACTCAGTCCAGTTTTATGTCCAAAGATGAAGAAACTAGAATTTTTCAATTTTGAATATACTTTGTTACTATTTTAGATAATTATGTCCACGAATAAATAAATAAATAATCTTTTGTAATAAAACATTAACATGAATGCAATGAAAAAGAAAACCAAATACTTCTCGGCCTATGCTGGAGAGCAAGTGGAGAAACCCATTAAAAACACCAAGCAAGAGATCATTGATTACTGATAACATATCTCTAAACATTGTGAGAGGGAAGGAAAGACTTAGGAAAACAAGAGCCTACTGGAAAATCATCATAGCTTTGTACTTTAATAGCAATGGAAATAAAAAAATTGCATTTTTTTATCAAGAATAGAAACATCCTCTACAATAAATAAGTATCTTCTAATGGAAATTTGAGGAGAGCTCATACAATAATATGAACTACTTGACCCAGTAGCTGCTGCAATCTACCGGCAGAATACTGCAATACACTGAAGACCAATCAGGAGAGAGTAAGGCGGAGCTTAAAGGTGTTTTTGAAGGCGTGGTCTGAACTTTGATATTGCTTGTGATTTCTCTGTATGTCGCTCACAGTCTTATTGTAGATTGATTTCCATTCCATTCCCCTATGACATTATAAATTATCATAATATCTTGTTTTTCTCTTTCGTGGGAGCCTTTTTCAACCCAATATTCATCTATGATATGATAACTCATCTTAGTAGTATCATAGCCACCTCTAATACAAGGCCGCGGCTTACGATATTGCAACGTCGCAGTTTAGGCCTACAATCTAATACATGATATGTGAAAAAGATTTTAAAAAATATAAGCTGATCTTATTCACCAATCATGTATTAGATTCCAGGCCTACACTGCCATGTTGCAATATCGTAAGCCGCGGCCTTGTATTAGAAGTGGCTATGGTAGTATACTATTCATCTTTTATGAACTGTATCATTCCACTTACAACACTATTGTTTGTCGTGTTCCTGTGATATTGGTATCACTTGGAAATACATGTGAGGATACTTTTTAATGGGAAAACTATTGAAAAATCAGAACATATGTAATTTGAATCATTCTCATTAATGTTATATGAGACAAATAAATGCTCAAAAAAAAATTAGAAAAGTTTGAACAAGTATATGTCAGAATACTGCAATACTCTGACGACCAATCACGCGAGAGTAGGGCGGAGCATGAAACTCTAAACTTGTATATTGCATGGGTTTGGTCCGTTGCTCACAGTCTTGCTCTACATTGATTTCTATTTCATTCGCCCATTACCCCATGACATCATAAATCAAATATATCTCTTTCATGTGGGCCTTTGATTTATATTTCATTCCTATAATAATATGTGATGAATGATAACTCATCCTGAGAATTTATCTTTCATGTAGGCCTATGAAGTGTATTATTTTTCTCATAACACTATTGTTTGTCGTGTTCCTGTGATATTGAAATCCATGTGAGGATACTTTAAATGGGAAAAATAAGAACATAGGTACATGTTTGATAATAAATAATATAAAATAACTTATTGAAAAATATCTTGATAAAGATGAAATTAATATTGATAATGATATAAAAATATTGAAAAATAAGAACATTTGTATAATAATGTTGTATGAGACAAATAAATGCTCAAAATAAAATAAATTTTAGAACAGTCTGAACATGAAATTGAATCAATTTCCATTGCTCATGCAAATTCATCTAATCACATCATGTGGATAGCAATTATTCCAATAATTAGGAGGAAAGAAAAACAAGATTAATCAAATTATAACAAGGAAATCTAGTATTGATTTACTGTCCTGAATCTCTTATATCATTAATGCTGAAATTCAACCATCATTTCCGATATTAATTAACACCATAATAATCCCACTCCCACTCTATTGACTCACAGATTTCTCAAATTAATCACAGAACTCAAATTAATCCAGAGAGTAAACTTCGCATGTTTGATTGCAGCTCTTTAACAACTCCATTAGAAATGTTCAATATCCGATAAAACAAGGAAACGAGCTGCTCATTTATCGTTTGGAAAGACCTGAGCTCTTTTTCAAATTTGCTTGTTTTCAGTATCGGGTTTAGTTTACGGAGGTATGTTACTCGTGAACTCGGGGTGAGATAGAAAAAGTTTTCTTTTTGCTCTCTCACACTCTAACAGTGAGAGTTACACTCACTCTCTCTCTCTCTCTCTCACACACACACACCCACTTACTCTCTTTCTCTCACTCACTCACTCTCTCTCTTTCTCTCTCTCCCTCTCTGCAGATCCTCTCTTTTCTCGTTTTGTTTTCAGCCAGTTTGGTTTTCGTCAGGTTCAACTTTATCGTTATTAAACATCAGTAATAGGAGGAAGGAGAAAAGGTAAAAACGGAGTGAGTGAGAGAGCAGCATTCTTTCGTTTCCATTATTTGCTCAAATCTGCGTTTTTCTGCTGTTTTCTGTTATTCCAGTGCAAAATTGAAGCGGTCGATCTTCCGGTTCGCGAAATTCTAATTTAGAAGAATAATCGTGGTTGAAAATATTCTAATAATTTTCCACGTGATGCTTTGTGGGATTTTAGAGCTTCGTGATAAGTTGACTAATATTTAGAGAGGTTTACTAGCTAGGTCCTCTCTCTTTCTTGTGCAAGATTTTACTGCTATATAGTAGTTTCCCTAAAAGATTAGAATAGTTATTAACAGATTAAGCTCAATTTATATCCTATATTAATCGATCTGGAATCGACATCTTCAACAACTTATTACTTTAAAATGGTATAAGTGATCGAGACTGTAGTCGTGTTCATATAAAGGTGCGTACAGATAAACGCGCCTCTAACCCGCTCCGCCATCGCTCCGCAATCGCTCCGCCATCGCTCCGCAATCGCTCCGCCATCGCTCCGCAATCGCTCCGCCCACGCTCCGGACTTGCACCGATCATGAACGTTACGGGAGATGTTAGCTCTTCTCGCGTTCCACTCTTGCTCCCCGGTCGATCATCAATCGATCTGCTCGAGTGACATTCGATTGCGGAGCAGAGCGAAAGTCTGTACGCACCTTAAGAATGAAACAAAAGCGTACTAGTGTTGTTTTTTCATTAATTAAACATCCTAGTAGCCCATTCAAATACTCTATAAGAATTTGTAAGAAATTTTGCAACCTTTAGATTACATTGAAATCAGGTGAATTTCAAATTTCAATAGTTATATTATTATTCTTCAAGACGTACTATTTTCTTTAATATTCAGGCTTACTTCTTGTATGTTATTTTTACTGGTGTTCTCCACATTAACCCGCCATGTTACCCATGTTTGCTGAATAATATCGTTCCTGACGTCATTCAAGACTATTGTGATGTTGAACGGCAATAAAAGTATACTTATTTATCTATTTACTGAAGCTGAGCCCACAATATACTATTAAACGTGATTTACGATACATAAGAGGTATTTCAATGCACAGAAGTTAACTCAGCAGATTTAGTTTACTTGTAAGTTTTAATGGAAACTGATATTAATGAGATGAATTTCTCTTATGAAATAATAATCATGTTATTATTTATTTCAAATTCATATTGTAAATTGAATATTATTGTATATACAGTTATATGTATAGATTATACAATAATATTTTATTTACAATATGAATTTGAAATCAATAATAACATTATTATTATTTAATAATATGATAAATAATATTATCTATAATATGAATATAAGATTGAGTTTTCTTGTAAGTTTCAATAAAAACTGATATTGACGGAATGAATTATCTTACTCTCATACAATCATATTCACAATATACTTTCTCACAGCTCATTGCAGTTCTACATGTGCAAGATTGGAGTGATTTTCTCTTTCAAATTTGTTCATGATATGATTGAACGGTTCCAATGAAATAATATCTTCTAAGTATACCAGATGGATCGTTTCCATTCATTGGTAAAAATAAATATATTGGGAGAAAATTTGAACCAAGTTTGATCAGTCAATTCAGTGTGATATTTCCTCAGTGTAAGAAGTTAGCTTGAATTGGGCTAGGTCTGTTGGTCCTTTTCTAATCATGTATTTGATTTGTGCATTGTTAAATATAAACAAATAAAAAACTAATTAGAACGAATTGAACATGGAATGGAACATCACAGATCATTCATAGAGTAGGACGAATTTGTTGATCATGGATTAGAACATTACAAACTTGAACATTATCTCAAAATATGAAAAGTATTATTTCATACGTATCTTTGTAAATTTTTGTGTATAATTCTACTGAGTTTTCTTTAAACAAATAAAAAACTAATTAGAACGAATTGATCATGGAATGAAACATCACAGATCATTCATAGAGTAGGACGAATTTGTTGATCATGGAATAGAACATTACAAACTTGAACATTATCTCAAAGTATGGAAAGTATTATTTCATACATATATTTGTATATTTTTGTGTATAATTTTACTGATTCTTCTTTCTTAAATTGTGTTTCAGAGTGAGCAGAAGAGGTTTCTCCAACAGCATAAGCAGCGGACAGAAACTTACAGCAAAGCGGCTGCCACCATGAAGAAGCACCGCAAGAAGCAACGATCTACCAAATCTGGATTGGCCATGGATAAGGAACTCAAGGTGAGAGAGAGCGCCCAAGAACGAAATCTAAAAAAAATCTCATAAAAGCTTCCAACAAATCTCATAGGATCCTAGAAAATTCTTATAAGAGCTACTCACACATTTCATAAGATCTCGAGAGATCCTAATAACTCTTTGTGTAGTTGAGAAGTTGATATTGTGGTAATTATTCATATTGATTGAAAAAGACTAAGAAATTGTCAAAAAACCACTGATTTATTGTTAATTAGAAAGACCAATTGTACCGAAACCGAAACCGGTCTTTCTAATTATCAATAAATCAGTGGTTTTTTGACAATTTCTTAGTCTTTCTCATTCAAGATCCTAATGAATTCTTATTGGAACTACTAACAAATCCCTTAACCAATTATTCGCATGAGACTTTTTATTATCAATTTTTGAAATTCAATAAAATCAAATCAATCAATAATTTATTCATTTTTCCTTCATACAATGCATACACGAATGTCTATAATACATCAATAAAATTGACATTTAACAAAATACGTTAAAAGTATAGTAGTATTATTATTAAATACGCAAAGTCCATGAAAGGTAACCTGAGCGCAGAGCCGAGTGTTACTAAAAACAAGATTATTTCTAAAATTGATGAATTTGGTGGATTCCTATTAACATCTAAATTTGAAAAAATTTACAAAGAAGGGAAGTAAAATAAAGAAAAATACGAGATAATAAAATAAAAAAGCAGACATTCTTGAAAGATTGTGAACTTATCCTAGTTACAATATTACAAGAAATCACTTATCCTAGGATGTGAAGAAGCAATCCATAAATTTATCTCTCTGAAGTCTCCCATTCAAATCATCTGTTATAAAAAGAGCAGGTATCACATTCATAAGCTTATGCACAATATAATCAAACTGTCTTCTACAAATGAATAGAACTGCATTGTGTGGTTCATAGGTAAAGGAATTGATTTGATATACTGACGTAGAATCAGGGAGAAACTTCAAAAGTAATTGAAAGAGTTTCCACTCATTTAAAAATGTATTGATTTGATGGGAAGAGCTGTTTTAATCACATTTTACTTTCCTTGCCCTATTACCATAGGCAAGGAAAGTATTGCTTTCCGAAAAAAAATTAAGGTACACCAATTTATAAATTTCTATACGTTTCAAGGTCCCCTGAGTCCAAAAAAGTGGTTTTTGGGTATTGGTCTGTATGTGTGTGAGTGTATGTGCGCGTCTGTGTACACGATATCTCATCTCCCAATTAACGGAATGACTTGAACGTTTCGAATATTCCAATTCCATTCCAACATACAAGAATTCTAGACATTCAACCTAATACTAGTCTACACATATCACGATTCAGTATTTGAATTGCAAAAATTATTTTCTATTATTTTTGATTATGAAGTAGCAGATTTTAAATCATTATTATATAGGGCATGTACCTCATGACAAATAAAGATTGCTATTTGTATTAAAATCCCATTTAAACAATAAGCCTAATAATTTCCTTTTTTTCCTTTTCAGAGCATGCAAATTCTGGAAGAAGAACGATCGAAACTGGATGCATTCTGCGAGGAAAGTTTGAAAAAGGTCAGTGAACTGGACAATTTGAGTTTTCTCAGAGGGTGAAAGAGATTGGAAATTGACTCACAAATTACATAAAACGGGAAATTGCCTCATATGTCACTATTATAAGTATTCTGCATAGATTCTGTTTCATTATTATTATTTATCAATTCTATAGGAATCAGAGCTTACTGAAAGTCATCTTAGGCTAGGGTCACACGAGCGCACATAGAGCGTCCGTTGCAACTTACTTTTTGCGGCCGACGCCAATGACATCACACGAGCGTTGAGTGTGGTGCGTCAACGTCAGTTGGCTTTACGCAATTGAACCAAACGAAGCAACAACTTCTGCATGTCTCGACGTGCGTTGTAGCATTTCTTCGCAGTTCAAAAATCACCATCCGTTACGACTTCCGTTACTTGGTACGCACTTACCTCTTGTGTTGTCACCAATTCACTTCTATGTATTTCTACAACGGACGTCAAAAAGTAAGTGGCAACGGACGCACTTTGTGCGCTCGTGTGGCCCTAGCCTAAGATCTTTCATTTCAAATTGATAACGCATTATATTAGAATTGGAACTACATCCAGATTCAACCATATCCTGGCATCAATAGTAGAGTATTAGAAGAGTCTAGAATAGAGAATAGGAAAAGAATTGAGTTCATAAACCATGTTCCACCAATAATAATTCAGTTCAAAATATCAATCCGGCCATTGGATTCAATTGTTTTGAGAAGCAGCTGCTGTTGGTTGGGGAGGTTGTCGCCTGATTTCCGAGTCGGTAAGCAGCAGATTGTTTGTCAACTAGCCAGTTAATTGATCGTGCTCATCAATATTCATGCTTTAATCTGTGTATTTTCCGACCGGTCAAGCTGGTTCAGAGCATCTATCTTTCGGTGCATCAGGAGCTATGTTTGGTTGGCCACTGTAGTGAAGTACACAATGTAATGGCTGTGGAGAAAGGTTGGGGGAACAGCGGTGCTGATTCTTTGCCTTGCCACTGCCCTCTATCATACAGCAAAGAATAATTCATCTTCCAAGAGGAGGATGTGATATTTCATCTCTGTTTCTATAGGGGATAGCTGATTCCGGTATATCTGATTTGGTTCATTCTTTTTTAGAATGATTTATTATATTTTATTCGACAATGAAATATGTCTATTTTTATGATTGAGAAAAACATTTCCATAATATTATTAGAATTCAATATTTTTTTATATTTCTACATCGCTGAAATACGATCTGGCAACGTTGCGGAGCTGGATAAGAAATATGCTTTCTGCTTTTTAGAATGATATTCAAGGATAGCAACACCAATGTTAATCAAATAGTGATACCTGTATTATAACATGGACTCACTATATTAGTGAATAAAACCGTAGAGAAACAATAGCGTAAGTAAATATCCCATGGTGTAGGGCGTTCATGTCGCAACTTTTACTGTTATCTCAAGCCGATTACTGTCGATTATTGTCGATTTTTACTGTTTTGACCGGGTAGAAGTGTATGAACGGCACAATATGAGAGACTACCAGCGTCATAAAGCTTCACGGGAAAGAACTACGTGGACTATCAGCTTGAGTTAACAGTAAAAGCTGCGACATAAACGCTCAAATACCATGGGATATCTACTTACGCTATTGTTTCTGTATGATAAAACTAAGAAAATAAATTCACTATAATGAATAGTTGATCAATGATAAGTTCTTTCATTTGATTATAATCTTGAAAATGTTTCAAGGGACTGTATTATTTTCTTGGAAGGATATGTCGTTCAAGTAAGATGATCCATCTATAATTTATCAAGATCGAATCATTTATCGTACAGTTGAATGAATAAGACTAAAAAATTGTCAAAAAACCACCTCTTTTTCATTCAATATGAATAATTACCACAATATCAACTTCTCAACTACACAAAAAAAAATATCTTACAGATTATCATAATTTATTTTCAGTTATCATTCGTGATGAGGTATGAGAAATCATGTTAATGCAGCAGACTATCAATCATTGCAATCCTAAATTATGAGTAGAGAATATGAACAAGAAATTGAAGATGAAAACACCTTTTTCAAATTCATTTTCTATTTTGATTTGACACAGTATGTTTCGAACTCTCAAGTCATTTTACTAGCACGAAACAAGAAAGTGAACAGATAAGGTGTCCTTATGCGCGCCTCTCCACTGGTAAATACTGAAATGAAGTTCATCTAACAAGTGATTCTCGTAGAACATAATCATAGAGAAACGATAGCATAAGTAGATATCCCATGCTATAGGGCGTTTTTGTCGCAACTTTTACTGTTATTCCAAGCCGATAGTTCACGTAGTTCTTTCCTATGCAGCTGTGTGACGCTGGTAGTCTCTCAAATTGTGCCGTTCATACACTATCACCCCAACAAAACAGTAAAAATTGACAATAATCGACAGTAATCGGCTTAAGATCACAGTAAAAGTTGCGACATAAATTCCCTATACCATGGGATATCTACTTACGCTATTGTTTCTCTATGACATAATCTTATGAACTTATGATCTGAATAATCTGAGAGATATGTACTCTATAATCTATGATACTGATGCTCACAACATTAATATATCCTAGATATCTGGCTGGAGATAATAAATCTTGAGAGCTCGATTGTTTCCTCTTCGATTTTCTCTCAAAATCTAATCAGTTTCGCCCGGCTGCGATGTTCGCCTTTACTCCACTTTCAAGGGAAAGTGAAGCAACAGCTTATAAGCGAGCATCGACGCTTTCCACGCTGGAAATATTCCAGAGGGAAATATTTTCCCCAGCTTGGAAAATTCCCCGGCTTGCGAAACTACCCTGTACATCTCGTTACTTATCCATTCAGAAATATATTTCTCTTCTCTGTTCTTTTCTTCGGTTCACTCCGCCGGGAAGAGAAGTTTTGCTCCTTTTCAACTCTTGCTTTTTTCATGCCGCTTTATGAAGAAAGTTTTCCAGACTTTCACTTCACCCCCGTTCTTCTCTCTCTCACTCTCTCTGCACCACCAACTTCATTCTCATTTCTTTCCACTTCCAGTCCAACTTCTATGGAGAGATATTCTTCAGCGCTGTCCAAACAGTTTTGCTGACTGGTCATCTATTCTTGTTTCTCGCGCCCACATTTTTCTGTTTTCTGCTGTGCTCAAGGCGCCCCTCCATTTTCTCAAATAAGCGGGGGCGCTTTCTCTGGGGTCAAATCATATATGATTTTTTGGTTCTATCTTTCGTCCCCTGGTGGTCATTATGGGAGAGATCCTGTTTCCCCAAAAATCTTATAAGATTGTAAACATGGGGGAGGGTAGCTTACAAGCTTGGAGCAACTCATATGTTGTAGTTACGTCTTGAGAAAATTTGGAACTTTAAAATTTGGAACAAATTTTTTTCAAAATTTGGAACTTTATTTCAAATAGGTGGAAGATTTAATTCTAATGGAGAACGACAAAGAAGGAGAATTTAAAATAGAATCTTTCTCAACTTCTGAAAGGATATCTGTTTGAATATTGAAATAATAATGATTAATAAAATTATCATCATCATCATCATCATCATCATCATCATAATCATCATCATCATCATCGTCATTCAAGGATTAGGCTCTGTTGGTCTGTTCCGGCATCCATTCCTTCATCGGTCGTCCGACGCCTCTTCTCCCATCGGGTTTGTAGTGCCAAGCTTGGATTGGAAGTCAATTTGCTGCCATACGAAGTAGATGGCTAGACCAGTCTTCTCTACTTTTCTTCAATATTTGCAATAAAGACTCTACATTCAGTTCGGCTCTTATTACGTCGTTTCTTGTGTAATCCAACCTAGTGTAGCCTTTGACTGCTCGAAGGAACCTCATTTCAGCTGCTTGAATACGGGACTCAGTTTTTTTTCATTGACACCCAGGCTTCGCTTCCATAAGCTATTATTGGTACAGTTATTAGTCTGTAGAACTTCATCTGAGTGGCTTGTGTTGTTTTCTTCCCTATTGTTCTACGTATTTCATCACACAGCACTGAATTTTGTCAATTTCTCACTTACATCATCTTCTCTGTCAAATGAGGTACGGCATCCCATTAAATAATAAATATCGTAAAGATATGGAGATATCGTAAAAATGAAAAAATTAATGATGGAGTTATCAGAAACCTGGGATGTGATCACATTTAATGATTCACATATGCACATAATTATGTGCATGTCAGATCGTGCATGAACTAAAAATAAAATCTGGAAAGAGCCATCAAAACACGATGTGACTCATCTGTAGGTGATCACACTTAACGCAGCTATAGAATGAAACAATCTTTGAACAAACGTTCAAGTTTTCTCTGATGCAACCAGCTGGTGCATGCTTTTAGTGTGAGTATTCCTATTGCTCTTTCAAGATTTTGTTTCTTATTTGCGTGCTTGTTCATGCATAACCTAGCGTGTACTTGCACATATACGCACTTAATGTAATCAATTTCAATTCCAATTCAATTTATTAAAACACACAAAACACGACAAAACAAAATGACAAAGAATTACAAAACAAATAAAATACAATAAAATGCTACAAATATTGAAAAAAACCATGGGCTTTGTGGTTGGGTGTGTTGGAGAAGAGAGAAAAAAGAGAGGAACATACCTAGCCAACTATGGTTTCCCATGTAATAGGCAGGCAAAGAGGAGAATAGAATAGAATATAATAGAATGGCTGCCTTTATTCTTACCTAGGAGGGCGGAGTTAGGGCGCAGCCGGCCCTCTCTTACACTCAACCCTCCAATACAATGCTAAATAATTGCTAGATTAAACAAATCAAATTAAGAAAATATATATACAAGAGAAGAGAAGAGAGAGTGATGAGGAAAAAAGGGAAGTGAGAAATGGGGGGAAGGAAGAAAAACAGAGGAATAGAACAGAGTAAAACAGAGGCAAAATAAGCCCCTAATCACACTCTAATTTCAGATAGAATCCTTCTCAACTTCTTAAAAAGGTGTCTGATTAAATGTTGTTATATCCAAGAAATACATTGATGATGGAGTTTTTCAGGATTTAATAATAATCAATATTCATCAGAACCAAACAAATAGTCCGGGCGCAAATGTAGGTTACTAGAAACGTCACTCTAGGGTCATTTATTCAAGAAATAATTTGATAATGGAGTTTTTCAGGATTTAATAATAATCAATATTCATCAGAACCAAACAAATAGTCCTGGCGCAAATGTAGGTTACTAAAACGGCACTCCAGGGTCATTTTTGGGCAACAGCCGTGGAAGATGTCTTAATTTCTTCCTTAGGACTAGAATAATGAGAAACGCAAGAAATCAAATAACTTAACGCAGTTGGAATCACAGGCAGAAACCTCAAAAACAAGATGGCTGCCGAAATTCTAAAAATCCAATCCTATAATATTAAGCGAGCAATTTCTGTATATTTATATTTTATATTTATGTCCAACGTATCTCGAAAACGGCTCTAACGATTTTCACGAAATTTGTAACATAGTAGTTTTATGATATAAAAATTCGATTGCACCAGGTCTCATCCTTGGGAAAACTCGCTGAACGACATTAAAGGGATAATCCATTCTTGGCTGAAACAGCTGAGACTTTCGTCGTCTGTGGATAGTAAAAAAGCGAGTGAGCGAGTGAGTCTTTGGAAAATCAAAATATCGCATCCCCGAAATTCATAAGCTGACTTTTAGCAGCTGTAAAATATAAACACAATCATTTTAGAGAATAGTGTTCTGTTTATAAATAAATAAAAATAACGAGGGAAGCTCGGTGCCCCGATATTACACATGAAAGTCATCTCAGATGGAATTAAATAGAGAATGCATTTATTCTAATGCTAATTAATATATAATTATGATTTAACGAAAATCCTAAATAAATGCTATAAATCACCCCGAAGACTTCTGCAACTGCAGTTAACTGCAGTTAACCTGTGATTCTGCAGTTAACTGCAGTTGCAAAAGTCTTCGGAGTGATTTACAGCATTTATTTAGGATTTTCGTTAAATAATAATTAAAGTTATCTCAATTTATGGTTCCCTCCAATATTTGATTAAAAACAAATTCTTGTGTTATAGGCAATGACTCAGGAACGTCGGAGATACGGCTTTGTATTGGAACGTCAATGCTCACTGGCTAAACACTACCTGGCTTACCACTCGACCGGACATACCATCTACCAGACCCATCTCAACGACTGGCAGGAGATTGCAAAGACCCGCGAATTCCTCCCAGAGGCTGTCGAACAGATGTTCTCTGCTAAGCTCAGGGTGAGTAGCCTATTTGGGCTTCAAATTATTAACTTCATCATCATCATCATCAGTAGCATCAGTGCATCATCACTACATTATCATCTTTACTTCAAGTATTAGGTTTATTGATTTACCTTTTCCGGTACCCATCTATTCCTCGGTCATTTATTTTTCTCTCACTTGGGGGACGGGTTAGAATTCAAAATTTAAACATATCATGAAATTGTATCATCCGAATTTGTCTTCGGTTATGTAGATGAAATTGCTTCTGGACCAGATATTCTGATCAGTTTCTGATTGAGGTTTTGTTTTTACGACTCTTCGTTGTTTATAAAACTTACTGCTCTATTTAAAGTAAAATTTTTTGAATCATTTGTAATGCTCTAGTGCAGTGGTTCAGTTGTTTGTAAACTGTTTAAAGAAGTCGTTTCGACTGATGAAAACATCCTAGCGTTTGTGTGCTCTTCCAGGTCAGGTGTACTAGATAACTGTTCGAATCACGTTCGTATTGTACATGAGAAAAGTGAAGGTGCATATAGATTTATGCCCAGTCTTCTAATGCTGGACCAGTTACTGCCCCAGAAGCTGGCCCTGCCTGGCTCAGCCTGAAATTTGACCAGTGCCCAATGAAGGCCAGCGTTGCGCGACATACAAACGGAACGCGAGCAGTACGCAAGATGATCGCAGATCGCGCGATTCCGGTTCGCACGCAACATATGGCCAAGCTCCCGCCAACAACGATGGAATACGTGGCAAGCTCAAGCTCTGATTACCGTACTCAGCGAGTTCTTGTTCGAGAAAGATCCGCGCAGTACGGAAGTCTATACGAAGCTTTATGTTAGTGGCCAGCGCCAGCCTTATTTGTTTAATAGTGTGTGTATGTGATGATAAGTCGAGTCAATGTAATGAATAACACAAAAAGAAATTGTCAATGATTCAATGATGATTCTATGTTATCACTCTATTCAACCACTCTTCTATGTTAAGCTGTTGATAATACAAATGGTTGACAATTTCTATTTGTATTTTTCATTACATTGATTCAATCTATCAATTATTATTGACTCTTATAATAAAATTATGTTAAGTTGTTCATAATGAGAATTGTTGACAATATTTTTATTTGTGTTCTCCATTATGGAAAAATCTCTAATGAATTTATGTATCTGTCTGTGCAGCAAATCTGCTTCTGGTCAGAGGAAGACGGCGGTCCAGGCTCGCCGAGGATCGACGACGACCGCATCTCCTTGTCGAGTCAGCTGCGGAAGACCAAGTCGATGGATGCCTCCTGCCTGGATGTGAGGACTATGAATGACATCTCCAGCCCAACACTCAGTCCACACACGCCGCTCACACGGGCCAAGTCCGACTTCAATCTCACCGCATCCACACATTCGCTTGCACAGGAGGTAACAACTCAAAAACATTTGAATATTTAAAGCTATAATAATGTGGATTTCTCAATTGAAAAGTGTAAGACCCGCCGCAAAGTAGACCCACGAAAAGCAACCTACGCTGTGGGATGTTTTGTAAACCATGGCTATGGAATTATTCATGATCAATCAGCTGACAAGTGGATTATTCATTGCATGTATTATTATCATTACACAGATGTCTGGAGAAGCCTAGCAATGGTTCACAAAACATCCCACGGCATGGGTGGCTTTTCTTGGATTAGCGTGGGTCTACTTTGCGGCGGGCCTAAGAGTTCAGGGTGCATTTTTCAGTTCATGATCAGACAATATATATCAACTGATATTATGCTTTAGAGGACTCCTGGGCCCTGTTTCATGAGAAAATACAAGCTAATATTTAACCCCCTGTGAATTCATTCTTCGTGAAAATTTCCGACAGAGGAAATGTATCAGCTTATAGATGAAAGGCTCCTCTCGATAACTGATAATCGATGAATCATTTAAAGTTTTCTTCCAATTAACAATTGAGAGCTGGATTTATCAGCTCAACTTATAAATCGACAAGTTAGTTTGATTCTCGTAGAAGTATTTCATAGAGTGAAAATGTAATTATAGAGAAGCGGTAAAGTATAAAGGTAAATTATAAAGTATAGAGTATAAAGTATAAAGGTAAGCGGTAAAGGTATAATTATAGAAAGCGGTAAATTCTCTGCTGTGAAGAGTATATTGCCAACAGGGTAGAAGGGAAGGTAGCAGAGGAGGTAGAAAAAGTATCCATGTCAGAATCCCATCATAGCCAGTGGAAATGATTGAACAACAGGGTTGCCAAGTCTCTGATTCCTATCGCCTTCTGGAGTAGACAGCATGATTGAAGTCATCCCAGTAAAATATCAGATAAATATACTAACTGTTGATAATGATAAATTATATTTTATTTGTCAAAGAAGTATATTTTATAATAAATATTCTCAATAATTGAAATAAAATACTTTGGTAGTTCATTACACTTTCTCTCATCCAACAAACGATTTGGCAACGTTGCGGAGATAGAAGAGAATAGAGCTGTCTGCTGTGTTCAATCATATTATAAGGATAGCAAAGAAATGTTGATCAGCTGCTGATTTTATAACATGAATTTATAGGAGAAAAAGTACTTCAGTGAAGAAAAATTTTTGATAGTTGTCTTTCTAAATCCCTTGAATTTGGAAAACGTAGGGATAGAGAAACTATCTGGAATACTTCAATTTTGAAAATAAATTATATTAATTTTCTGAAATAATAGGTGGATCGCAGCAGCAACAGTCCACCCCCCCTGCCGAGACCAAAGAGCATGGCAGCGGCAGACTCAGGTGGATGGGAGAATCCTCTAGCTAGAGCACTCTATGCATACCTGTCCAGTGGAGAGAATCAGCTCAGTTTTCTTGAAGGAGATGTCATTGCTCTGATGGGTGAGTCAAAAACTCTCTCTTTCTGAAATGTTCTAGATATATTAGGAGATGATAGAATGAATAATAAAATATTAATAATATTGGAAAAAGTATAAAATAAAACATTGTAAAGTTGTACAGTATTATCCCATAATATTCAACGTTATATTGGAATCTATACTTCACTGCTTTCTATCTACTTTATTTCAATTTCATGGCAAATAAAATGAATTTGAATTTGGATTGAATTATATAGCAAAGTTGTACATTACTATTCCAAATTTAATTTTATATTGAGATAATTATGATTAAGCACCAATATGTCCATGGATTCATTTATACTTCACTGCATTTTGTTCACTTTATTGAATACTTGAATGGAAACGGATTGATATTGTAAAAACCACTGACTTATTAAAACAATTATTTAAGATAACATTTTTCCTTATTTAACGATAATATTGGAAAAAGAATAAAAGATCATATTATTGCAGAGTTGTAATTTATTATTTCTCATTTAACGTTATATTGCTATGATTATGATTGAACACTAATATGTTGATGCATTCATCTATACTTCACTGCATTCTATCTACTTCATTTTAATTTCATGGCAAATAAAATAAAATTGAAATTGGATTGAATTATATAGCTAAGTTGTTCATTACTATTCCAAATTTAATGTTATATTGAGATATTTATGATCAAGCACCAGTATGTCCATGAACTCATTTATACTTTACTGCATTTTGTTCACTTTATTGTAATTCTATGACAAATAAATAGAATATTAATTTCAATTGAATATTGAATTTGAAGAGAAACGACTTCATATTGAAATGATAATAATATGATAATATTGAATGAAAACGGATTGATATTGTTAAGGTTCGTACAGATATACGCGCCTCCAACACGCTTCGCGCACGCTCCGCACTCGCTCCGCAATCGCTCCGGTCATGAACGTTACGGGAGATGTTAGCTCTTCTCGCGTTCCACTCTTGCTCACCGGTCGATCATCAATCAATCTGCTCGAGTGACGTTCGATTGTGGAGCAGAGCGAAAGTCTGTACGCACTTTTAGAGATTAGATTATTTGTGTGAGGGACACAGTGTTGAAGATTGTTGTAGAAATCCGAAAGTGCTCTACACGTTATTACTAGTTTTCAATAACTATTATTTGAAAGATTAGACCGTACTGTCGTCAAAAAAGATTTCAAAATAAGAACATTATTCGGTGGTGATATCATTTTCAATCTTCAGTAAACTAGTAGCTTGATAATTGGGCTTCAAACATTGATTGATGGAGCATTGACCATGAGCTGTTGAACTGTCAAGGTTGAGCTCTACTGTGATTGGTTGTGGGCGTGTCTAGTCTCGGCCAATCACAGTAGAACTCAACCTTCATTCGACTGCAGATAATGGCCAATCGTAGTGCTTCACCCACACCATATTTTCCATTATTTTAGGTTATATCCTGCTGCTCAATGTTTAAGTTTTTTCCAGATTACTAGATTTCCATATCAATATGATAACTGTCATCACCATCAATGCTATTACTTGCAGAAAATTTTATTCATTCATAATAATTATATTTTTCTCGCTCCCGCAGGTGACAGAAATAAAGGATGGCAATTCGGAGAGAATCTCAGAACACAACTCAGTGGATGGTTTCCGCTCGCTTACACTGAAATGCTCATAGATACGAATGAGACAGGAACGTGAGTATTGGCTTCAGTTATAGAGACTACTTGTGTTACCTATATTTCTGTTATCTATATATTTGTTACCTATAAAATCTGTTCAGTTAAACAGTCTCTAAAGTGTTACCTATTCGCTTCATATTATAAACACTTGTGTTACCTTTTCAGCAGTTCGTTGAACTCTCTGTTCAACAAACTTTTATCTTTTGTAAAACAAAATATTCCAATAGTAGCTGCGTTTACACCGGAGTTGATAAAACGAGCTTTTAACAAAAAGTTATTAACATGACTAAATCGTCAAAAATTTCTTTTAACAGAAAATTCTGTGTTATTGAGAAAAAATTTATTAAAAAATGTTATTAACATCAGTTGATAACAAAAATGTTGAAAACTTTTGTTATTAACTGCGGTGTAAACTCAGCTTTACCGTTATAAACAGTTTGTTCAACTCTCCGTTTGTGGAAATTTCATCAGCGTTTGTGAAAACGTTAGTTTTCAAGGCTTGAAAACATTAGGTTCTCTAGGAGAAAACTAACAAACTTTTTTGTCTGTTTAACAATCTAATTTGTTGCTTGTTTGTGAACCGTTTAATTTTTGTAAAACAAGTATTGAAATACTTGTGCTATTCTTAAAAAATGTTTGTTCAATTCTCTGTTTGTCAAACTTTCACCTTTTGTAAAAACTTTAGTCAACTAAAGGCCTATTTTTTGTAGAAGCCTTGAAAACTTTAGTTTTTCTAGGAGAAAACTAACAAATTTTCCATTTTTTGTGTTCACAGCAACTCATCACCACAGTCTCACCGACGTCAGGACTCAGGGGACACGGTCCAGGGTGGATTCGGCGGAAGCAGTAGTCCCGGTAATCCCCCCCACCCCCGCACCCTCAGCACCCCTGTAACTAGGTTCGGAGACACCCTAGCCTTCAGACACAATCACCAGGTAGGTGATTGATAAGCAATCCAAAACCTTTAGACTACCTATATCGACTAATCCTAGACTACCTCTAGACTTACCTTTACATTAACTTCAAACTTATTCTAGACTATCTCTGTCGTACTCCAAATAATCTGAGAACTATCCTACAGTGTAGACAACCTCCATATTAGCTCTCAAATAATCATAGACTACCAAAGTTAAAATCTGAGTAGTATCCTCTTCCCATCAGTTCTATTTTAAAGGTGTTTTGTCTAGCGATGAGCTTTGTACACATGCTATTCCTATTTTTTTAACGAATGTACAAACTACAACTAATTTTCAGTGTTCTAGCACTTTTTTCTCAGTTTGTATGATTGTGTGTTTGTTAGTTACTGTGTTTGAATCCATGTTTGTTTGTTTGATGTGTGTATTAAGTTGCGTACAGATATACGTGTCGCGAACATGAGCAATTCACTTTTAATCAGCTGATTATATCTGTATTTTTACAGGAACTGTGAGATATAGATATAGAAACCTTGGCATCAGCTGATTAAAAGTGAATTGCTCACCTTAAAGGTTCGTACAGACATACGCGTCGCGAACACGAGCAATTCACTTTTAATCAGCTGATGCCAAGCTTTTTATATCTATATTTCTTACGCTTGCTTTTGTTTTTGACAATAACTGGCAAAGCCGCTTTTCATCATTCATCTCTCTCTTTTCATTATCAACATAGATTAATGTTCATTGTCATAACCTCATTCTTCATCTTCTCTTGAAAAAAAAACTTCTAGTTTTACACTACAATATTCTATTAGACATAAGGTAGTACTGTCTCCATCATTCACTTTCATTTTTTGTTTAAAATATTAATAACTTTTGTAAAAATTCCGACTGTAAGCTCTTTTGTTAGAATATTTACATTTCATGGTTTAAGTTAATTTATTTTCAATTGATTGTATCAAATAAATTATACAAATGGACTTTGATGGCAACTCCCGAAATAGAATTTTTCTCGGGAGTGTCTTCTCAATAGAATAATTATTTCTAGTAGTAATGTTGTGTTTGTAATGAATGCTTATTGAGAAATAAAAAATATTATTTTATACCTCTTCTGTAAAGATACAGATATAGTCAGCTGAATAAAAGTGGATTTCTCATATGTTCGCGGCGCGTATATCTGTACGCACCTCAAGATGCCGACCAGAGTTGAAAAGTTGTTGATGAGACAGTTGTACAGTAGATGTATCCAATTGTATTTTTTGTTAGGACTACTCTTGAATGGACATCTTAAATACCCTCTTTTAAAAATTGTTAAAAAAACAATTAAACAAACAACTAAACAATTATTAGAAGAGGGTACACAGATTTCTATTATTATTTTAGTATATACATCCTATGAATATCCTAGGATCAATGTACATTCCTTCCTGTAGTTGATAGTAGTGCCTGTAGTTCAAACTATCCAACCGTTGTTAATATAGTGATAGAATAAACAATGGATATACCAGTATAGGAAATAGTCTTGAATCATAGTTGATTCCACCCTGTGGTTGATATTATTATAGCCTACTTTTATAGAATTATTGTCACATTCCTGACAATCTAGTAGATTAATTCTACTATACCAGTTCTATGATAGATGCTTGGAGTGTGAGTTGATTTTCTTCTATTGCAAAAGAGCTATGAAATCTTTAATTTGAAACGAAACTTTTTTGATTAAGAAAATTATTTTTCTCAGATAATTTGAAAAACTAGAAGAGGGATTGATTTTTTTTCTGATCTGTGAAAGCGAAACGCTACTGACAAGGATAGTCTATTAACTTTTATAAAATTCTTAATAATAGATTCATAGTTTATAAAATTATAGAATAATAGATTGATAGATTATAATATCTTCTAATAATAGATGCACTTTAATTGAACAGCGATTTGATTGGATCAGATCGAGGGCATTTAATCATCAAAGTGACAAAAATGCATCCATTGATCAAAAATTGGAATGTTATTCAAATTTCTATTATCTAATACACTAAAGCTGCGTTTACACCATAGTTATTAACAAAATGTTGATAACTTAATCCTTATAGATTCTATTAGATTGAACATAACTTATCATACACATGATGAACATATCCGTTCCGATGTCAAGTTCCGTTCAATCTAATAGAATCTATAAGGATTGAGTTATTAACGTTTTTTAATAACTTTGGTGTAGACCCAGCAATTGTTCGATTCGAATTCACAGTAATCTTGAAATCTCTTATTCAAAAGTCATAGGTTTAATAGTTATGTGTATATCTAGAGTGAAAAGTGCTGTTTTTTCTCCCTGAGGGAAAAGTTTGAAGCCCGAGGCGAAGCCGAGGGCAACAATTTTCCTGAGGGAGAAAAATCCATTTTTCACTCGTGATATACACAACATTTTTCCTCCACCTACATTTTTATAGAAACTGCAAATAAAATAATTTTTAAAAACGTATGTGACCAAACAATGTGTTACAACATAATCTAAAAAGTAAACAGAAACAGCTGGCTTGTAATCACAGTTCTCCTCCGACAGCACTATCTGTCGGCTAAAGTTGTAACAACAATGTCAGCCACAACTACAGCTATGATGAAGTTCCCGTTTCAAATTTGATTAGTTAATAAGTAATATTCGTTGGCTGGTATTTTGAATAACATGGATTAAAAGAAAAAAAATATGATATGAAATAAAAATATGAAAAAATGATATGAAGTTTGTAATAATAATTTCAGCATACAAACATAAATTTTATATATCGATCAAATGTCTGGTTGAGGTATTGAATTTAGTTGGTTTAATGACTACTCTATATGCTTCCTCATCTGAGCTTAGACCTTCTGACCTATTCCAAATGTACGTTTTTAAAATAGAGATGCTTCCCATGTTATTTAAATGGAGTCACTTTTACTCCCTAGGGAGTTTTTCTGTTTTTTAGTACCGAGAGCGAAAAAGTACACTCTAGTATCATGTTTCAGGGAGTAAAGTAAGTGCTTTTGACAGTAGGTGGAGGAAAAAGATATTTTAGTAGCTTCGACTCTCCAACTTCAATGATTGATTATATTACAATTATGAATTCAAAGTATTCTCAGAATCTCTTTTTAGAAAGTCATAATTTTGAAAGTTCTTCCAGTAAGTTTGACTCTTCAACTCCAATTCTCCACTGATTGATAGTGCATCATTCAAAACTTTATCCTAAACATTCCCAAACACAATTGTTCGACAACATAATAATATCTCCCATGACACAGACAAATCTCCAGCCAGTTATCAGATCATGTTCCCACACAATACACAAACCGTTGATCAAAGTTAACTCCCCATCAATCACTGGCAGACAAAGTGTTAATTGCTTGCTATCCCAGTGTAAACCAGTGTTAGCAAGTTGGAGCCATTCCTTTGTACAGGCTGATGAGTTTATGAACACCGCGAGGTGTTAATCATAGGATGCTCAATCTCCCGCCGGTGAACCTATTGAAAACATCTGTTACTCCGCTATAGGCTAAACAGTCATGTGAATATAGTTATAATTCCTGCAACCAAGTCATGGTATATAGCTATTTTAGTTGGCACTAAAGATATATAGCTTTGTGTTACTCTGAGTCATGTGGATATCTATATATATATATATATATATATATATATATATATATATATATATATATATATAAAAGCGAAATGGCACTCACTCACTGAGTGATTGACTGACATGTGATATGTAACCACATTTGAATACTTGGGCGTTTCTAGCCTCGGCCAATAACAGTAGAGCTCAATGGATAATGGCCAATCGTAGAGCTTCACTAACACTATAATATATCATCATAGAAAAACGAATACTATATACATAGAAAAACGAATCTATATAGGTACCTATATAAAAGCGAAATGGCACTCACTCACTGACTGACTGACTGACTGATTCACTCACTCGCAGAACTAAAAAATCTACCGACCAAAAACGTTCAAATTTGGTAGGTAGCCTATGTTCAGTTGGCCCTTTAGAGGCGCACTAAGAACGGATTTGGAAAAATTTCTAAAGATACGCCCAAAATCTGCGTTTTTCAGCGTTTTCTCAGCTTTATCGAGAACAAATGAACAGAAAATGTTCAAATTTACTACAGAAGCTCAGCTTGGGTGTAATAATGTTGTGTTAGAAGGAATTTGAAATAACGTCAAAGATATGCCCAAAAATCTACGTTTTTCCAGCGTTTTTTGCGCTTTCTCAGCTTTATCGAGAACAAATGAACAGAAAATGTTCAAATTACCTACAGAAGTTCAGCTTGGGTGTAATAATGTTGTGTTAGTAGGAATTTGAAATAACGCCAAAGATACGCCCAAAATCTGCGTTTTTCTCAGCTTTTCTGGGTTTTCTCAGTACTCTGACTTTCTGATGGAATGAGCATGCTCAAATGAAAAATGTGGGCAAGCGAAGCGAGCCCGCTGATCTCATTTTTGGACGATCCAGTCGGGGGTCTGGCTAGACGGATATGGCGAGCGAAGCGAGCCTGACGGCTATTATAGCTATAAATCCCGCGAGCAAGTGACCTTATATAGCTATTTTAGTTCACTAAAGATATACAGCTTTGTGTTATTCTGTTGTATAAAGTCATGTGGATATATAGTTATAAATACTGCGATCAAGTCACCTTTTAGAGCTGGTTTAGTTGGAACTACAGATATAGAACGTTGTGGTAGAAGCAAGTCATAACCCAGTTGAGGCATAATGGATTGTGCTCCGACAAATGATCTATTATCTTTGCATCGGTGACATGTAGGTTATTATTTGAGAGTTGAGCGTGGAGGGAGTTTACTCTTTCACTCTCTCTCTTTCTGTTCTTTCTCACACACACTCTCTCTCTCTCTCGTTTATTGTCTCACTCACTCTCTCGCTCACTGTCCCGCTATCTCTCTCGCTCACTGTCTCACTCTCTCTCGCTCACTGTCTCATTCTCTCGCTCGCTGTCTCTCACTCACTCTCGCTCACTTTCTCACACTCTCTTTCTCTCTCTCACTCAAGTTTTTGGTAGAGAGTTAGTGGGAACGATATTTTGAATATTCTTTCCGCAGAATTGACATTGATATGTCCAAAGCTCCGCCAATTTATGTAGATGCATTACAATATTATCTTGTATAGTTATTCCAAATTGATTTTTTATATCATTGTACAGTTCAATAATTAATTTCTGAGTTTATGCTATGTAATTTCATCTAAAACTTTGCTATATTGTACGCTTTTGTATGAGTGTATAAGCCATTATTATATTGTAATCTACATAAATAGAGTACTCAATCAATCAATCAATCTATCCCACTCACTCTCTTCTCCTACTCTCTCTCTCACTCTCCATAGAGAATGAGTATTATTGGAAATTCCAATAGTAAACACATCAATGTCGAGGAAAATGAATAATTGACCATATTTTAAATTGAAGAGTTAAAGTACTCAAATTATAAAATAGAAATCACTTATTAAATAGAAATTATAATCACAAATTATAAAATAGAAATCAGACTGATTGATAGAGATTCAGGAAAATTAAAGAGTTTACTAGAATCCAAAAAAGTGAAATTGTGAAATTAAGTCCCGCGTGAGTTGAACCATCGTTTGCTGGACGGATCCAAAAAGGGCAATGTCAGTTTATTAGTGGGTTATATGGGGGTGTACGGGACGGACGGATGTGAATCTCGTGCTCCCTAGGCGAACATTATACCTGAATGAGTGGCTGCCACGGCGAACACCCAATTAATATTATTAGTGGGGGAGTTGGAGTGCTCTGATACATGACCGGTAATTGACCGACTGGTGTCAGCCTACATTGATACCCTACTCCTCTTCAATCTTCTTCTCCTCCTCTTCCAACTACTACGCCTCTTGCTCCTCCTCCTCGTTCCTCTTTCACTCCTCCTCCTTCTCCTCTTCATACTCCTTCTATCTGCCCTACTTCTCTCCCTGCTTTCCATCCTTCTCCAACACCTCCTTGAGGGTTAGAGAGTGAAGTGTGAGAGGGCCGACTGCGCCCTAACTTCGCCCTCCTAGGTCAAAAATAAAGGCAGTCATTCTATTCTATTCTATTCCACCTCCTCCTTCTTCACCGCAATCTCTTCCTCCTCCTTTTTCTCCTCCACCGGTTACTCTTCCTATTTCTATTTCAGCTCCTCATACTTCTCCAGCTCCTCATTTTCTTCATCTACACCTCTTCTTTCTCCTCCACTCATCCTCCTTCTACTCCTCCTCTCCTAATTTTTTTCCTGCTGTCCATACTCTTTCAACTTTATACTCATTTTCTTCTACCTCCTACTCATTTTTATCATTGAATCCTTCTACTTTCCATCCTCATATTTCTTCCTTCTCTTCTTCTCCTTCTCCTCTCCTTCCTTCTTCTCCTACAACAATTCTTTCAATTTCTCCCTCCTTTATCATCATATATATTTATTCACCTCCTTCTCGTATGCATCAGAATCAATTTCTTCTTCTACCCTTTTCTTTTCCGTCTCTGTAGTATATTTTCCTCCTCTTCCTTCTTCTCTCTCACTTTCTATTCTTACATACATGAATAAAGAAATCTAATCTAATCTAATCCCTTTCCAATCATCATCTCTTTTCTCTGCTCTTCCTTCTCTTTCACTCTGCTTCCTGTCTCCTCTCTCCTTTTTTCGTCCACTTTATCGTCATCATTCTACTCTTTACACATATACAGCTACTCTCCTTCCAACATCTCTGTCTCTTTCCCTTTCTCTCTCTCTCACTTTCTGTTCATCTCTCTCTGTCACTCACTCCCTCTTTCTTTCTCTCTCACTCTCTCTCCATCTCCTAACCAGCCCCAATCGATGCCTGTCGCAAACAAGGTGACAGACTAGACAGGTCGTGCTGTCACTTTTTGGAGGAAGAAACTGTCGTTTTTGAGCAGCATACTCGTATCAGTTATTCACACTTGTTGCTTTCGAAGACTGTTTTACCACGTACAAAAGAAAACACGTGTATAATGATGGAATATCAAATAATTGGGAATGGTTGAGCAAGATAATGCCATAAAGCTTTTTTTGGGAATTGGAGTAAGACTTGGAAATGACATTACAGAACAAAATGAGCAAGTCAACGTTGCTCGAGACAATTTGATTCCAATATCCAATAAAAAATATATGCATTCAAAACTCAAAATGGATTTAGAACTGATGTGGAGAAAAACTACTGTTCAAATCAATAGATCTTACAAAATAGTTCAATCTCTGAATCGCTTGATGATTCATATTTTGAGAATAATCCAATTGGGTCTAAGCCACATGATACGTTGCAGGCGTTTTTGCACTGGCAGCGGATGAGTCGGCAGGATAAGAAGCTATCCGATTGGCTGATTATTGTGTTGACGTTCGAAAATCAGCTAATAATCAGCCAATCGGAGAGCTTTCTGCACTGTCGATTTGTCCGCCGCTATTTTAAAAACGACTGGAAAAACGCTTCATGTGGCTTGGCCCTTAATATGAAATTTCAAGCTTTTTCAACAGTACTGACACTATTTCTTACAGTTTTAATCAGACTAGTATTCACACTAGTGGGCTATCTACAGTAAACGTGATTCTAGCTTAATTAGTACTCAAACTAGACCCCTACAGTCAACCCCCTTTCATTCGCCTATACTATTCCTCATACTTGATATTACACTAGTATTTGCAGGGTGAGTTCTCTAGATACATACTAACGTCTGTGATATATTACTTTTAACATGAAGAGGAAAAACCCATTTCTCCCTCCACAGTTTGTAGCGTAGACACAGACGGTCATCCTGCGCATAATTGGATGCGCCGTGTCATTTTGCTTCATTTTCTTGTGATGAAAACATCTCTGTAACATAAACAAACCAATATTTGTACCTGCTGATCAGAAAACTACTTGGAACATTTCCAGCAATAGCTGGAGGGGAGTGTTGGTGCGACGCGTTGCAAAGCTCTCTCACACAGACACAAAAGAAAGAGAATGCTGCTAGGTAGTGGGAGTGATTAGTGGAGGATAGAGCATCGGACCTCTCCGTCTTCGAGAAAGAGCCGTGTTAAAAGTAATTTATCTCCCACCTTAGTGATTACTGTACTGTGAAAAATAATACTTATAGAGGGAGTCCGATCTCACCAGGCATCAAACCTGCATCAATGTAGAAATCAATCTAATAAACAAACCAAATAATACTTATACTAGTATTTACACTAGTTCTCACTCTTTTCATAATGGTAAGATTATTTGAAAGAAAGGAAATATTACATTGAAACGTTTCAGTTTGAACTATAATAACTCAAGATCTCTCTAATTATTGTCAACTTGAAATTTCTCAAAAATATTCCTCCAATTTTTGTCTACTTCACCATCTGTTCCAGGGTCGTGGGACACCAGGGAGCGCTACTTCTTTTAGCCCAGCTCCGCCCGGGGTGCCCGCACCCGTGGTGCCGCCCCAACAGGGCACCATGAACCGCCGGGTTCCGCCTCCGCTACCACCCCTGCCGCCGCACCCGCAAACACTGCCCGCTCAGCGGCAGACGCAGCCTGGGGGCGGCAAGAAGCAGCCGCCGCCTCCGAATGCATCCCTGCACAGCTCTAACGACAGCGGGTTCAGTAATGATCCGCCCCCGGCGCCCGATGTGGACTACTCCGATGATGAGGCTAACAGGTGAGAAAGACAGTCAGCATGGTTTATGGCATGTTCATATTATAAAGTAATTCAATCAACCAATAATCTTATTCAATTCAACACAAAATACATGAAAATTTGAATTATCATTGCAAGTTATTCATGAAATATCGATCTTCAATAGCTGTTTCAATGAATTCATCCATTCCCAAAAGAAGAACAGGATAAAAAATATTTACACTTGAAAAAACTGGATAATTAAGTGACCACCACATCCAGTGCTCAAATAAAACTATGAAAATAAATATGAAGTATGACAGTCGTAAGTTTCATTGACTGCTTGAATGATATACTTAGGCGAGGTGAAACTTCTGTCAGGAACTCCAAATCAATGAAAGTCATACGAATATTATATTATAATTATATCATCTTCTGTATTATAATAACTTCTGTCAGGAACTTCAAATCAATAAAAGCCATACGAGTATTTTATATGTGATATTATATTATCATTTTATTATCAAGATAATATGAGAAAACAATTTGGAGTCTAGTCTGTTTATTACAAAGTTGAAATACTGCCTGCAGCTCTATAATCAGAATTCAATAATCTATTTAATGCTCCTTTCACAATTAGAAGTTCAATTGTTCCAGTATTCAAACTGAGGAATCAAATTTGAGAACTGAATAGTTTTGATTGTATTCAAATAGGAGTCTTACCTAGATAAATTATTTACTGTATTTGTATGGTAAATTACTGATGTAACGGCAACGTGTAAATAGTCTACGGTGGTTAATTGGTGATGGACAATTATAATTGAAAATGGATTGGTGGTGATCAATGCATCTTCCATAGCTCATAAATCAATACAATTATTACAAGATACCTGTAATGAATCAAATTTCAATATCAGTGTTAGAACATAATATTTTTGACAGTCTTATTCTGCTTCGAAGATTTTGCTAATGTGAACGAAAATTAATTGAATGAATAAGTTTCATCCAATGGTGGAGGAGGAATAGAAGAACAAATGAAATATTATAGTACAGTAAATGCATGGATATTATCACGATAAGATGAATTGGATAGCAGAACTCTCAACAGAGGAGATCCCTATAAAACGTTCATGAAATTGAACTGATATAAAATGATCATGCATGAATCTCCAAATTGCTTCTTCAATAACAACAGAATTAAAATCATTCGAGACACCCTGTCTTGAGGAGATCTTTCTCTTTACGGTAATGGGCTATTCGAAATCCACTAATGTATTTTCCTGAAAATGATAAGCTGTTTAACTATAAACATAACGCATAAGCACCAATAGTACTTTTCTAATAAAGTAGTGATTTTTCACAAGTAGTGACAAACTCTCTACGTCATAGAAGAATGGTTTTACTTTTACTAATAACTTTTCAAATAAAGTAGTGATTTTTCACAAGTAGTAGTGACAAACTATCTACGTCATAGAAGAAGGGTTTTACTTTTACTAATTACTTTTCAAATAAAGTAGTGATTTTTCACAAGTAGTAGTGACAAACTATCTGCGTCATAGAAGAAGGGTTTTACTTTTACTAATTACTTTTCAAATAAAGTAGTGATTTTTCACAAGTAGTGACAAACTATCTGCGTCATAGAAGAAGGGTTTTACTTTTACCAATCACTTTTCAAATGAAGTAGTGATTTTTCACAAGTAGTGACAAACTATCTACGTCATAGAAGAAGGGTTTTACTTTTACTAATTACTTTTCAAATAAAGTAGTGATTTTTCACAAGTAGTGACAAACTATCTACGTCATAGAAGAAGGGTTTTACTTTTACTAATTACTTTTCAAATAAAGTAGTGATTTTTCACAAGTAGTGACAAACTATCTACGTCATAGAAGAAGGGTTTTACTTTTACTAATTACTTTTCAAATAAAGTAGTGATTTTTCACAAGTATTAACAATCCATCTACGTCATAAAAGAAGGGTTTCAAGGTGATCATCCTACCACCGGTGGGTGCAAGCTTTGCATGATAGCATAAGTGAACGAGCAACCTCATTTTTCAAGCATTGAATCCAAAAGGAAATACAAAATGGTGTCGGATATGAACTTCTGCTTTCCCAACTGCAGCAATTCATTTGCACAAAATTCAAAACAATTTGCATTCAACGCAACAAACGCATGGACAGTCGGTGATGGACAAAATGCACACGAAACAACTCTTCTAGCATAAGTGAACGAGCATCTTCATTTTTCAAGCATGAAATCCAAAAGGAAAAACAAAATGGTGTCGGATATGAACTTTTGCTTTCCTAACTGCAGCAATTCATTTGCACAAAATTCAAAACAATTTGCATTCAACGCAAGGAACGCATGGACAGTCGGTGATGGACAAAATTCACACGAAACAACTCTTCTAATCAGAGTGTTCTATCATTTCATTCAACAGAAGGACAATGATGAAGAATCAGAAGAATCGACCCGAGAGGAACGGAAATGGAGTGATGGAGAACGGGAAACACTCAAAGCACACTCTGTCGTCAGTGCAAGGATGGCTGGGCGACAACCATAGCGACTGGTACTCCGACCAAGAAGTTGGCAAGAACATGAATGGAATCAACGGTCACAAACCTGTCCGACAGAGCTCCAGTGTTGGACATTTGTCCACTCTAAACCGGAACAAAGATATGTTGATGGATAACCCGAAACTAGAATACAAGATGTCATTGATGAAAACTGTTGATATCCCTTATGAGAAGAAGCTAAAACGCACAAGGTCCCTCTGGAAATTCAAGAAAAATGAGGAATTGTTGGAAGGCATGTCTATGTGGAAACATAGGTCGCTAGTGGATGTGTCGGATTTGAATGGTAAGGGAGAGGATACCCCTGTAATGGGGAAGAAACAGATGTCAATCAGTAAAGGATCTGATGATGAAGACGAGATCAGCAACGCGGATGTATCGGAGGAGACTTTAGTGAATGGGGAGAGGAAGGAGAGAGACAGAACTGTGGATAGGAGGGAGATGGAGAGGGAGAGAACTGTGGATAGAAGAGAGATGGAAAGGGATAGAAGGGAGAGGGATATGGAGAGGAGGGAGTTAGATAGAAGGGACAGGGAGATGGATAGGAGAGATAGAGATATGGAGAGAGAACGTAGAGGGGAGATGATGAGGAAAAATGGGGAGATGGATGTGGGTAGAAAGGAGAGGGGTGATGAGAGAAGGGATTTGGAGAGAGATCGTAGGGGGGAGATGATGAGGAAGAATGGAGAGATGATGAGAGACAAGGATATGATGGAGAGACGAGAGAGGGAACGCGAGAGAGCCCAGACTCCGTTGTCGAGAAGTTTGAGCAACAACCGTAGAGGTTCAGTAGACTCGGATGAGAGTGACGAGGAAAACATTGATGACACAGAGTCTTGTATAGTGGTTGACGATCAGCACAAAGCGAAGATTTCCAGTATGTTGCCCAGAACACATCTGATCAGGAACAAGTCACGTGCCGATGCAGAGGTTAGGAATTCAGAGTCCGATCTCCATGCCAGGAGTCACTCGAGGAAAATGCAGCACCGTTCGCAGACCACAGGGGATCTTCATCGGTCCTGGTACGACCCTTGGGAGAACCAGTAGGAGTTTTGCCGAGAAAATGACAGGTAAAGAACTTGAGGAGATTCGGTGTTATGGTTTGGTGACGGTATCATATGCTTAAGTTTATTGTTTGTCAATTCTGTGGCAGATGTCTCTTTGAACAAGTAGGTCTTTGAACAAGGTGCGTACAGATATACGCGCCGCGAACATGAGCATAACACTTTTAATCAGCTGATGCCAAGCTTTTTATATCTGTATCTTACCGTTTCTGTAAAAATACAGATATAATCAGAATCAGAAACGGTAAGATACAGATATGAAAAGCTTGGCATCAGCTGATGCTGAAGTGAATTGCTCATGTTCGCGGCGCGTAAATCTGTACGCACCTTAATAAATTATACCAGAGTGAATGGGAGTTGGCAAAACAGATGATGAGTTCAGATACACATTATGTGTTTTCCAAGTTATGTTCAATCAGGACTTCCTATATACCGGACCTACAAAATAAATTGCCGCCGTAAGTGGTGGCTGGCAATGATATTTTAAACGGGAACTGGACAAACTGAGATTTCGATAAACTGAGACGCTCTCTAGAAGTTGATTTTTTCTTAGTAGGAATTCCTATAAGACCACCACATACGGCGGCCATTTTTTTGTAGGTTAAGGTCCGGTAGTATATAGGAGGTCCTGGTTCAATCCAACAGAATTCATAAGAAAAATCGTACGTCCAAGAATCAATATGTGTGTAACTGGCTTTACAATTGGGGAAATATTTTCAAAATCAATATCTGATGTTCAATCATCTATCTATTGCGTCGCTGATTCGTATTTATTTAATGAGTCCTATCCATTCATTGAGATAGAATTAGATAATTAGATATAGAGAATCGACAACGAGATATTATTATATTTTTGTGAATGATACAAAACCTGGAAGTTTTTTTAAGAATTCACGAATATTTATCACTGTATCTCATCCTAGCTCAATAATATGTTTTCTAGAAGTCCAATAATTTCATCCAATAACTTTATTTCTGTTTATATTATCTTCTCAATGTTCTTCTTCAAGAACAAAGTATTAACAACTCTCCCAACTCCCAAGTATTCGTCCAAAAGAACTCAATTTGAAGCTGAAATTTTGCAACATGATCCTCTTGGACAAATTTTCGTTCCATTTTATCGATTGATTCTCACTCTATAGATTTTCTTAATTCCAATTCAGCCAGTTATACACCCATCGATATTTAGATGTACGATTTTTTGCCGTCATTATGAATTCTACCAGATGAAAGGGAACTTGACAAACATAATCTGTTCAATCTAATAGAATTTTTATACTTATAGAAACCAGCTAAATATAGACGTGAATATAACTTAGTTTACTGGGAAGATAATGATCAACAATTTTGTTCTTGCTTTTCGTAATTTTCTTTACAAAAAATTACATCCACCTCACATAATCTATGGTCAGCAACTTAGCCGGCGAGATCAGGTTAGACATCTAGCACCTAAGTGGATTAAGATGAGAATTTTTGTAAAGAAAATTATGAAAAGCATGAACAAAATCGTTGATCATCATCTCCTCAGTAAACTAAGTTTCTAAGTTACCTTCAATTCATCTAATAGAATTTATAAGGACGCAAAAAAATTGATGTTTGTGTAACTAGATTTATTTCACTCTTTCTGTATCGATTTTCATTTTATCGATTGCCTGTATTACTTGATTCTCATTATTCTTCAGCAAACTAAGTTTCTAAAGTTACCTTCAATTCATCTAATAGAATTTATAAGGACGGCAAAAACTCGATGTGTGTGTAACTAGACGTATTTCACTCTTTCTGTAACGATTTCCACTTTATCGATTTCATGTATTTCTCGACTCTGATTATTCTCGATCACAGTTGAAACTCACGATTTTTCGAAAGTATTTTCTTGCAACTCCTATCGACTCAATATCCAAGATACGAGTTCTCCATCGAATGTCTCAAAGGACAGTCAGTAAGTCCGACAGACCTTGTGCTGAGAACTTTTGTTAAGGTGGGGCTCAAGACTCGGGTCGGGCAAAGTTAATATAGCGGGTCTAAAGGGACTTCTAATCCAATCAATTCAGTTACTGACACCAACGTCCGTCCCTGTGCGTCACGCTATACACAGAGCCGAGAGTCCGTTTCATACAGTTAGGTCCACGTTACAATGGCAGAATTCGATTAACATTGGTGTTGCTATCCTTGTCTATCATGCGACAAAGCAGGTTTTCTACCTTTGCAACGTTGCCAGAATGTTTTTCAAGAATGTAAAAATATAAGTAATTTACAATCTCACTTATGGAAATTTATCTTCTGATCATTATTAAAACAATATCGGGACACCGAGCTTCGCTCGCTATTTTTATTTATTGACTAGCTGTCAGGCTCGCTTCGCTCGCCATATCTGTCTAGCCAGGGGGCTCCGCCCCCTGGACCCCCGACTGGATCGTCCAAAAATGAGATCAGCGGGCTCGCTTCGCTCGCCTGCTTGTAGACCTCAGCGGAACCTCTGTACCGAATTTGAACGTATTGTGTCAATTTGATCTCGAAATACACCTGTTACTATATCGGCGTATCTTTGGCGAAAACATTCTTCCACCTCAGCTGAACCTGTGTACTGAATTTTTTTTAATATATTTCCATCAATTATTGAAGAAGGTGAGGAAACGCAGAAAAGCAGAGAAAACGCTAGTTTTGGCTAACTGGATAAATTGGTATTTAGGAGGTCCTGGATAAATGCATTTCAATCTTCAACTTGGTGCCAACCTAACAAAGTTAACTCAACTTAATGCCAACCTGACAAAATTTTTAATTTAGTTACCAGAACAACTGTTTCGAAGAGGTACTCTCTCTAGATTATAGTTCTATATTAACATATGGTATGTACATTTCAATTATAATTTTAAGATATTGGAATAAGAAGAATATACATGCTAAAAGAAGAACATTAGACCCTTAAAAACCACCCTTAGAGTTGAAATATCGCCAAAAGATTTCTTAGTGCGCCTCTAAAGGGCCAACTGAACATACCTACCAAATTTGAACGTTTTTTGGTCCGGTAGATTTTTAGTTCTGCGAGTGAGTGAGTGAGTGAGTGAGTCAGTCAGTCAGGCAGTGAGTGAGTGCCATTTCGCTTTTATATATATAGATTAACAGAACACAATTATTCCTTAAAATGATCGTGTTCATATTTCACAGCTGGCTATAAGTCATCTTATGAATTTCGGAGATGCGATATTCTGATTTTTCACATACTCTCTTTTTTACTATCCACATCTGTTTCAGCCAAGGATGGATTATCCTTTTAATGTCGTTCAGCGAGTTTTCCCAAGGATGAGACCTAGTGCAATGGAATCTTTATTATCATAAACCTATTATGTTCCAAATTTTGTAGAAATCGTTAGAGCCGTTTTCGAGATCCGTTAAACATAAATAACCAGACATAAAAATTACCAGATGTAAAAATAACCAGATATATAAATACAGAAATTTCTCGCTTAATATAATAGGATATTTTGACAAGTGAGATATAATTGATTATTTTGAACAAAAATGAACATTCAATATTACATCAGATATACCTTCATCAGCTATCATCTATAGAAGGTGCTTTTCAACAACGTGGAAATATAATAAATAGACAAAATATTCAACCTCAATAATTATAATGAAAATGTATTATTTAGAGTAGCTTTCTTCAAAGTTGGTTTAACATTTGAACCTATCTAATGAGTATCTGTATGTATCATAATGTGTTCAAATTGAGTCGATAGTTTAAACTATAATTTTTGTTGAACTTTTTTGGAAAAAAACGACTTAATCACTGAAGAATATAATATTTTCTTGACGAATAGAATACTAGTAGCTCTGTAAACCGTAGACCTCACGCAATATTCTTATCCACAAGTACCTGATTGAAACTATAGACCTTATCGAAAACAGCAATAGACTCTGCTTCTCCACACATCTGTGTAATCACTTGTCAGCTGATTTATGATGAATAATTCTATAGTCTGATCTCAACTTCAATATTGGCATATGAAGGAGGCTCCTTTCTCCTTTTATATTATCCTTGAAATGCAAAATTTTCAAAAACCTTGTATATACGTCGACGCGCAATTAAAAAAGGAACATACCTGTCAAATTTCATGAAAATCTATTACCGCGTTTCGCCGTAAATGCGAAACATATAAACATTAGGAGAAATTCCAAACCGTCGACTTGAATCTTAGACCTCACTTTGCTCGGTCGATAATTGGCTATTTTTAACAAGAATGAACAGTTGATATTACATCAGATATACAGGTATCAGCTATCCTCTAGAGAAGCCAGAGAATCAGCAACGCTTTTTCCTATCTTTCTCCACTGCCATTATATCGTGGACCTCACTATAGTCGCTGCTGTGAACACGAAAATGAGTAGTTTAGGGTTGGGGAGGTGTAAGGGGCTTTGGGAGAAGTAGTTGATGGGGGGTTGAAGGGAGAGTTGAGAGAGTGAGAATTATTTTGGGAAGAGAAGGGATTGTTGTTGAGAGGGGGGCTAGGGAGAGATAGAGTGAGAGAGAGTGATTGATTAATTGAGAGAGAGATAGATAGAGAGTGATCTATTGATTGAGAGAGAGATAGATAGAGAGAGAGAGTGATTGAGAGTGAGTGTGAGTGAGTGAGGGAGAGAATGGTATTCAAATTGATAGTGAAGGGGAACGGAAAGGTTCGAGTGAGAGGAGCAATAGAAAAGTATTCACTCCAACTCCGAATCTGAGAGGACTATTGGAAAAATCCAATCTATTACCGGTATTCTTGAACCGTACATTGTCTGGATTTGATGATCTCGGCATCTTTTAGACCTTTTGAAAATGTTATCTAGAAAATGGTTTCAAGGAAGGTTACAAAGGAAAAGGTATTTACTCGTATAAGGAAAATATTACAAGGAAGCTAACAAATTTACAAAGGAAAAGGTATTTACAAGGAAGGTTACAAGATTCAAAGTTATGAAGAAAAAGGTATTATTTACAGAGTGACTTATTGTAATGTGAAGTGTCAAGATTCAAGTATCAATGGATTTTTTGTTACTAATAACACTCTAATAAAATAATGGAACAAGTGTATTAGAACAGCTTCCAGTTTTCCTTATACAAAAGTTCCCTTAATGATATTACGATTAATAGAAGTACGATATCAAGACAATCAGTTTTCCAATAGTTTTTGTAACATAGTTGAAGTTGGCCTACATGAACAGTGGTAAATAACATTTGATAGCATTTACAAAATATTGAACGAAAACGGAAAATTGAATAAAATTTAGTAGGCTGAGGCCAAGGATAGCATACAGTATACAACTCTAATACTATCCTAAGGTCAGGTTGCACAAAAGCATGTTAAATTTTAATCAAGATTAGATAATGCCTAATCAGAGAAACCTTGATTTCGAAAAGGCTTTTTTCGGGAAGAAGGCTTCTCTGATTGGTTCTCGTGGCGTTCAATCTTAGTTATAATTTAACAGGATTCTATTCAACTCGGCCTTACAATTATTATATGCTTTATAGAATTCAGTAGAACCATATTTGTAGATCTCAACTGTGATACTAGATTTACAAGATTTTCTATAATATAGTCTTCTATAGTCCTATTCCCTAAGTAGCCCTACTGTGATGAATTAAAACATTAAGAGTAGTCTACTAATTTCATCACTGTTCTTATCTCCATTTCTCATACGTTTTTCATCATTTTTCTTACAGTGATAACATTCCTCTATTCGACTGAGTCATTGTCAATATTGTAGAACCGTTCCATAATTGAATAAAAACACAAATTTGTTGCCAAATTCTACACTGTTTTATTTAGTACACGACCAAGGTTGTGAACTTGAAAATGTGACCGGTGTGGTCACGAAACCTTGGTCGTGTACTAAATAGAACAGTGTAGAATTTGACAACAGATTTGTGTTCTTATTCAATTCCTATATTCATTAATAATAATATACCATATTTAGAGTATTCTACTGATAGATTATCAACTCTAATTTGAGTTGTTCCTCTTGTGATGACACCGACCGTGAAAATATTACTTTTTATGAACTTCCAATGACCTCTTATTATAAGATTATTTTTTTATGCAGCCTATTAATAAAGAATATCTACTAATAGAAGGATTTTCTGTTACAGGAATAACATCTTCGCCACTGTCAAACTACGAAAAACGAAAACAAACGACAGATCAGCTCCAATCATACTTTAAGCAAGATTTCATCATAGATTTTCATCTCAAAGATGAATTTTCCGAAATCATAGGCTTATAACATTGTTAAAATTCAAGGTGTTGTACATAAGATGTGCTATAATCATTATAATACACGGTTTTCTATTGTTGAAATGTGCATTATATAATTTTAAAATGCTTTAATTCTTGGATGTTGAGAGATAATGTATAGTTTCAAAAACTGTACAGAGCAAAATAAAAATATATTACCATGCACTAGGCTAGGTATCATGATATCAAGCTCATTTTGTATATAGTATGTATCTTGTAAGTGAGTTATTGATTTAGTTATAGGTAAAGTATATAGTATCATTTACTAATAATAGATTAAGAGAAGAATCATAGTTTTTTACGTGATGAAATGTGCAGAGTTCGATAATTCCTGTCATGTTTTTCCAGAAGTTAAATGCACGAGATTTGATGTCACATAATAAGTTTCTCATCAGGGTCACCACAAGAACATGTAATTTATTCACGATATTGGATAATGTAAAATAATATTTCAAAGAGGTACTGGAAGAGGTTATTCCAGTATCGCTTAAACTGTTTTGATCCAGCCCCCATTCATTTCAACTGAGTTGAACGTTCTATCTGAGTATAAGAATGGAGAAATCATCAAATATATGAAGATTGAAAATGTGTTTGGTTAAAAATATGTAAGTGCTAAAAGTTGAATTTGATTTTGTTTTCTCTCAATTTTGCATGTTTGATGTATTTTTTGGCTTTCCTATGTATGGAGAAATCATCAAAAATAAATATGAAGATTGAAAATGTGTTTGGTTGAAAATATGTAAGTGCTAAAAGTTGAATATGATTTTGTTTTCTCTCAATTTTGCATGTTTGATGTATTTTTTGGCTCTTCTGTGTATGGAGGAATCATCAAAAATATGAAGATTGAAAATGTGTTTGGTTAAAAATATGTAAGTGCTAAAAGTTGAATATGATTTTGTTTTCTCTCAATTTTGCATGTTTGGTGTATTTTTTGGCTGTTCTATGTTTGCATATCTCACTCAGTGCTTTCATTTTTCCAATATGTTTTAATGTTCATTCAACATTGAAAAATGTTACAAAATTGCATGATTATAGAATACTGAAATCTACTGGAATTGAGAAACTCAGGCTAAAATTGATCTGAGCTCAGAAAGTTTGAGTAAAATTTGTATCTGCTTTCATTGTATTATTATAAATTCAATCTGATGATATTGTAAATGAGATAGCCTATCATTGAAAATGATTATACCTTTTCCACATGAGTTTAAATGAAGAAGGAGGAGAAAGAGAATTTCAAACATATAATTTTGTAAAAAGAAATATTATTTTCCAATTTGGGCATATGTGCAATATTTTTCCCATAAATGTTAAAAACTCATAATCGAAGAAATCTATCTGCTTAGGGAAAGCAGTTTTTATGTTGAACAATTTCCTGTTGTATATCTTCTGTTGAACTTCTCAATTCAAATAACATCACAATTTACCAAAAAATTACTCCATACTACATCGATAAAACATTATTACATAGAGCTCGATACATCTCTCACCTCTTTCAAAACTCTTAGAAGTAACTTGATTCCATTTTTCCCCATTTTCAGTTACAACATAACCAATCTCAATAGTGAGTGTGTAGTTTTTCATGAGGTTATCATTGAGGTTATATTTCCACTTAAAAGTAAAAGATGTGAGTAACTAGTAAGTGAAAATATAGTTATTATACATGAGAGAATAATAATTTTAAGTTGGAGTAAATGAAGGAAGTACTTGATAATTATTACTGACTTGTGAAGAAGATGATGAATATAGAGACTGGTTTGGGAATTGAAATATGATTCATGTTCAATAGAGTATAATTTTGAGTATAAAGTAGGAATTCCATTCTAAATACTCTTTTGCAGTGTAAAATTTCATTCCTCTCTTTTGAGCTTTGAACACAATTTTAAATAATCTGGAATAATTTCCATCCAAGAATTCCTGATATTTCCAATGTTTTGATGATTATTCATCACAATTTGATATTCCCATGTTATACAGTGCGTCCCATTCATCATAAATTGGTATGATAGACTTTAAATCCGTCCAAATTTGGAATTTATTAAACGTATTTTTATTAGCCATTAATAATATTATATATTATTGTATATCATTCCAGATAATTACCGAGTATTGTATATTGATATTTTAGAAATTTTTCAAATGTGAAACTGTATTCAAAGTATAAGTATATTACAAATAGGATAAGAGAGTGAAGAGATTTTTTGGTGCCAGAAAATTTTATTTTAGAAACGGAGTTATATTGTTGGATAGATGTTAGATTGGTAAGTTATCATACATAAATGGCTCATGTATTCGAGAGATATTGTATCAATTATTAATGTATTGTATAAATTAATGGACTGGATAAATATTGAAGCAGCTGTTGTTCTGTAGTGGATTTCACATGAATTCATTTTTATTAAGTTATATTTTCGCAAATTCTCATGGGATTTAGCTGCATTGCAACCCGAATTTTCTAGAATATTTTGCTGCAGCTTTTGATTCGAATTGTATATAAATGATCATGATATCACTGTTTAAATTATTCATTCCAAGAGTACGGTAGGTACTTGATATACCTAATTCTCACATAATCAAGGTCAGATTTTCATGACTGTCTGTTTAGATACTTTCAATTCTATAGATGTCTGTTCAGATACTGTATAATTTCAACTTTCAACTCTATTTTTACAGCTTGAACGTTTGTTGTATCTCACAATTTATTTCTAATTTTTCAATCAATTTTTGTAAAATTTGTGTGAAATTCGTCTTCCTCACAACAGCCTGTTATTACTAAGCTCCCCTCCCTATAATAATAATAACCAACATCCTTTGTACATGTCCTCCGTCTTGAAACTGTATAGATTATAGTACTTAAAAATATATATATTGGTATTAACATAGATATAAATGTCATATATTTGTTATAAAATTGTAATAATTGTTATTGTTTATATCCATCTACGTTTATCAATCATAACCATCAAAATCATCATTTGTATTTTCATCTAGATATATATATATATTAAAATATAAGCTGTAATCGATAGGGTGTCTGGGTAGATCTTCGTTCTTTAGTTTTGTTCTATTATATGGTTTACTATCTATTAACAAAAATAATATTTTACTAGATGAACCTAATATTGCATATTATTATAGTTTTGCAATCAGCTTGTATATTTGTTATTGTTGTAACCAATAAGTTGTCAATTCATGTTGAAAATGTTTACTTTAACCCGAAATTTTCGAAAAAATAAAGTCAATATTGTTACTTTATACTTTGGTGTGGATGATTTATTTGATCTATATTACTTGGACACTGGGCCCTAGCAGAGAGTATATAGAGTGTAATTATTGTTTACTCGATCTACAATTGAATACAGATTACAATTTAAATTTAAATTCAATCAAATAAAAAGAAGAATACTATTCTCAATCTCTGATTCAACTTACATTATATACTTGTGCCCTATAGTGAGGCGCTTACGTTATAATTGCAGTGGAGGAAGATAGAAGAAAAACGTTGCCGATCCACTGTCTTGTCAATGCCTTCTATAGACGGTAGCTGATACAGGTTTATTGATGTAATATCAACAGTTCATCCTCGTTTAAAATAATAAATTATATTTTATTAAGCAAGAGACTATATTTTTCAATAATTCCGTAGTTAATTTTCATGATTAAGATGAAATATTTTGTTAATTAATGATTAATTCACATTTAAAAAAACGTTGCTGATTCTCTGATTCAATGCCTTCTATAGACGGTAGCTGATACAAGTTTACTGATGTAATATCAACTGTTCATCCTCGTTTAAAATAATTGTTGAAATTCACTATGAAATTATTGAAAAATATAGTCTCTTGCTTAATAAAATCATAGATAAACAATAGCGTAAGTAGATATTCCATGGTATAGGGCGTTTATGTTGCAACTTTTACTGTTATCTCATGCCGATTACTGTCGACTATTGTCGACTTCTACTGTTTTGACCGGGTAAGAGTGTATGAACGGCACAAAATGAGAGACTACCAGCGTCATAAAGCTTCACGGGAAAGAACTACGTGGACTATCGGCTTGAGATAACAGTGAAAGTTGCGACATGAACACCCTATACCATGTGATATCTACTTATGCTATTGTTTCTCTATGATAGTACTAAACTGATAGAGATTGTAAGGGAAAATGTAAAACACTTTTATGAACACAAAAAGATAAATGTTAGAGAGTGAGAGAAGAAGAAGAAGAGGAGAGAAAGAAGGATGAAAGGCGAAAGAAGAATGTAAGGAGAAAGAGAAAGAAAAGAAAAATTGAAAAGTATATATAGGTACAGAAGTTTTCAATTACTACAAGATATTATTGAATCCAACCTGCAATTTTACCAATCCTCTATTACTTGCAAAGTTGACTTTGAGATCCTGTTTATGAGAAAATTTTCCGGTATACAATTGATTAATTTATGCCATATATGATCAAATTGCCTCCTACACACTTAGGTCCGTTCGTGGTACAGGAAAAATGGTAGGCGAACGAAAACTGTACTTATTTACATGAGCGGTGAACAGATTTCTATTTTTATTTAGATACACAATTAAATTCTTTACAAAAATGTGCCCAATTTTGAGTACTTTGAACTAGCTATATAATAGAGAGCTGGGGTAGCGTCTTTGTTTTCAAGTGCAGCCCTGAATAGTATTGTTTCTCAATTCCTATTTTGATTGTTTCCCTGGAACAAGGAACTTGTTCCTCCCTGCTCGAAGCATCATCAGAGCGTAGAATACAAATCAAATCAAATCAAATCGTTTTTTATTTAGACAAAAAACACAACTCAGTGAAATAAAGATATAAATTTCTATACAGTTAGTTCCTGTCAAAATAAAATACTACTTGCTAAATTATTTACAATTTGTATGCAAGTAGGAGGTCAGTGAAAAAAAGTTTTTAATGCTACATTCACACACACACTCACACATCTTTCAGAAAAATAACTTTCAATAGTTTCAGGCAGACATCCAGTAAGCCATTTTGATATTGTTTTTTCACAAGTATTTTGTTTTCAATATTTCTTATTAATCAGGTAGATAGTTGGAAAATTTTGGCCCCAAAAAGACAAAGGATTTCTGAAAAAAATGTTATACACTTTTTCTAGCAAATTTTCAACTACTCTTCTAGTTCTGTATACATTATCATTCTCGAACATTTGCCGACTTCGATTGCCTGATAACATGTAAAAGGATGATAAGACTTTGAAAACATATTTATAGCGCAATTGCAAACAATCGAAAAATTGAAAGATAGGAAAAGAGTGTTCGATCCTGCTCAACCCTTATACACCGTACTATGGCTTTTTGAAGCACAATTAGAGGTGCTAGATTGGTTTTGTAGGTGGATCCCCAGCAACTAATGCCATAACTTAATTTGGAATCCACCAGAGCAAAATAGAGTTGCCTGAGCACAGTTGAAGGACTGAATTTTCTAAGGTGGTAGAATGTTTTTAGAATATGGCGGAGATAATTTTTTTTGTTACAATGTAACAATATTACGTTCTTTATTCTCAGAGCATAATAATTGATTTTATCACAATCATCAATTTTTTGAAATTTATCCTGATGTTTCAGCTTTAGTAGTATGTAAGAGTTTAGAACAAGCTTCTCCTGAATTTTATTTATTATAATAATATCGAGTGACCTAGCTGGCTCAGGTTTGATGTTAGAGTTTTCATGTTCATTTATTTATTTATTCAACAACGATGACAATACAACTCATCATAAAATTATCATTGGAAACAAAAACTTTGGAATCTAATAGAGTAGTACATAGTAAAGTAATAAATTGATACCGCAGTATTATAGTCTGTAGGTAGTCTGTGTACTGTCCCCAACTTGAAGATCTATAGCTGCCTTCTAAATTAGTGGTTTTAATTAGTGTAGAGGTTGGTGCAGTCATTTGTTATGAACTGACCTAGAAGTGCCTGGTAGCCTATCTTCATTGAACAGGAGGTATATCAAGTCTCCTGGTATCCTATCTTCATATTGAATAGGAGGTAGCTCCAACTCATAACTCTTGTCGAATAAAAATAGAGAAATAATAAATAATGATAGTATTGAGATAAAATGACGTATAAAGTTACATTTTAAATTTTTAATACTATAAAATTATAGTATTGATATGAATGTTATAGAGAAATAATAAGATAATAATAGTATTGAGATAAAATGACCAGAATACAGATAGAGAATTTGATATTATCATGATGATAATTCTTATGATAGATCTATGATATCATGAAGGGAAGAATTGGCTAAACTTTGACTGATTTACTTGAAATTTTGTACATCGATTCTCAATTTACCAAGGATGGTTATGAGCCTATTTCAAATTTTAAAAATTTCAGTAGGTCAAATTTTCAGTTGGTCAAGTTGTTGATTAGACCCGTTTTAAATTAGACAATTTTGAAATGGTACTTGGATTTCTATTTTTATTCATAATTATGAATATGATATGACTTCACTAAATCACCTGTAAGGCTTAATTAATTGTGATCATACAATATTCAAGTGATCTTCACAATTAATATTGATATTGCTACTCTTGATGTCCATGAGAGAAACATTTTTAATGAAAACTTATTTCAATTATTTCTAAAAAATATATATTCAAAATTCTATTTGATTGGAAGAGAGATAGACAACCCAAATCATGGACCAGGCATATTATGTATTCACTCTTCTTTAAAGGGCTACTGATCATAATAAAAAAACAATAAAAGATTAGCGAGTACCCTTTATCTTATTGCAACACTACTATAGTTTCAAATTTTCAAGAGCAATTATTAAGTGTAAATTATACACTTCAAATCACAAAATGACTCTTATAAAGTTTAAACCAGTAGTGTTGCAATGAAATTAAATAAAATAATATAATAAATAAACTGATACTTCTTAGGAACATTCTGATAGACTATGATAGGAATCAGGATGCTCTATTATTATGATATGATAGACAGAAATCTGAATTATTGACTCTTTTTTCTTTAGGACTACTTTTCCAAATCAAAATCCAATTACCTATTTCAAAATAATTTAATCACGACATTTATGTGTTCATATTTAGAAATCTGAATGATGGAGATTGGGCAAATAGGAAAAGAATTTGGGATGCCATTTTGAATCGTCGGCTGAGGCTGTAATGAAAACTCGCTTGTATATTATATTATATTTATTAAATTTCGCTGCCTAGGCTGACTGAAAATAGATCTAATACATGAAAATAGCTGTTCACAGGATTCATACCCTTTCCAAATAATAACAGCTGCCGATTCATTGCACTGAAGTAGATTACAAATTCTCCAATGACTATTATATTATCTTCAATGATACAAACTTGTGTTTGGAAGAAATCATCATACAAGAATTTCATGAGTTTGTATCAGAATGATGTTGAAGTGAATTTTCATTCTTGAGAAACGTTTCACTTGTTAGCAGGTTTTCCGTAGAAACCACCAATCCACCAGCTTGATCGTGGACATAAAGTTTGTTGGGGCACTGAAATGAATCAAATTCCTTATACAAAAAAAAATTGGAAATTGAATTTGCCAAATAATTTACAGACATTTCAACAGTCACAAAATACTATTAACTTCCCAGGTGCGGGCTACTTGTTTTACATTGGGACTCGAACAGAAGCTCTTACATAGGAAATTATGATTGATCAATTTGTTAAAATGTACATTTCAAGGCACATTGAGAAGCGACGTGACTTGAGTAACGTGAGTATTATTATCGTAACGTAATAATATCTTATTATCATATTGTAAACAAACAAACAAACAAACTTGATTGTGATGTTCAAAAATTTGAAAAAAGATCATTAATACAAAAAACTAGCAAGTGTCAACATTATAGTAGGATCATATTTTAATACGATATCAACTCATTCATGGCTAGCTACACACACATCGATTTTGGTCGTACGATAAAAAATCGAACGACCAAATTCCAATGGTAGCGCAATGAAATAGATGGGTGATTACAAACACATCGATCAACGATTTTCATCGTACGTATGTCGTGTAGTGGTCGTCTCTTGTCTCGACTAAACACGACATCGTGTAGTGGTCGTTCAGTGGTCGTGAATACAGTGGCGCATGGATCAAGCGGCTTTCATACATCGAATTGGTTCATACGATCTTTTATCGATCGTTTGAGTAGAGTGATCTATATGGCAATTTGAAATAATAATTTTAATGATACAAGGCCATCTGATCCCAAGACAACACCGTAATGAGCATGCGCACGTAACGTTCCATTCAGTTTTTTAGTTCTAATAAACGTTCTAATAAACTAGTAGTTCTGTGAACAGTGGACCTCGCGCAGTTATTAACCACAGCCTCCTCTTATACTGTCAATCAGAGTAAATTATGTCCTGTCCTGTCGTGTCGGCGAGATATTGGTGTGTGAAAAACTAATGGCTGTTGGGTTGTTGTACCGACAATGTCAATAATGTGTTGTAAACAACTATGCTACTATTATAAAAAGCTTACTGAGTTGAAAGCAGGGAAGAGTCGGGATAAAAGATTCATGTCATTTGAGGTCGCGTCGCGTCTCAATATGCGTCTAGTCTACATTTAACAAATGATGACTCATAATTTCTGTATATGTACTTCTGAACAAGCCTCAATGATCTTGAATAGCTTATCATTACCTACTCTACTTGAAGCTTCACAGATTATCATTCACGTTGAAATAATAAAAAGACTAATATATATAAAATGAATCATCCTTTTACCAAAAGCTACTTATACTTGTAAGGCAATTACAGCATTCAATTGGGATTTTCGTTTAGCCTTCCGGCAGTCGCGCGTTGTAAAAAGTACCAACCGTTTCAGTTTTTGCTGCACAAAACTATTGAATGGGGTCAGCTGAATGAGTCCTATGCATTCCAAAATTTCCCCTTCACTCACTGAGTTGCAGTATCACCGAGCAATGGTTCAGTCTTTAGGTGCCATTTATTCGCGACAGTGCATAAGTCGCACTGTGCTTACATAGGGAAAGACTGAATACGAGGACTGTAAACGAACCAATAATACAGAATTGATGGCTTTGCGTGAGTACCTTATTGGGCTATGAAATGGAATCATCCAACTGTCATAGGCGTAAATACGGTA